>NW_009705031.1:0-11713 GCF_000703405.1 Apaloderma vittatum
TGGAAGAAAACCAATAATAAGTAAGGTTATATTTTATTTTATTTTTATTTTTTCATTTTTTTTAAGAAAAAGAATGATTTACTAGCCTGGCAAAAAGTGAAGTAAAACCTCACGGGTCAGCAAAACAGGAAATATGGGTGTGTGGACATAACACCCAGAGGATGCAGCTGAAAAGAACAGGAGTTGGGGTGTCGCGTTTGTGCTGCCAGACCACCTGCACGAGTTCAGGTCATGGAGATGTCAAAGGAAAAATTTCGAAAGCAAATCATTTAAGCTTTCCATATAAAGCACTGAAGACTGTGGAAGAAGTTTTGGGGAACAGTCGAAGTGATGCTAGGTACAAGATGCTCAAAGGTATCTCTGTACCCTTTCTTGATATCCACCAATTAGGCCTAAGTGTGAGTTGGAGCAGATTGAGGAGCTGACAAGAACTTCCAGCAGGGCTTCCCAAAAGCTGAAAATGGTTCAGCGCAGCTAACACCCTGTGGGTTTAAGAGAAGAACCTGAATCACATCTGTAGGACTTTGGCACTGATGTAAAGGCCTGTCACTCGTCGTGATGTGCCACTGGCACAATTCCTTCCCTCTAGTATGTGCTGCAGTCCTGTCCCAAGGCTGTGACTCCAGCACATGGGCCACTACCTCAGTTCTGTAGACCTGGACCATAGAAGCAGACAGACTGTAACCTGTCACATTACTAAATCACCCCCAGATGTTCCTGGGCATCTGCGGAACTCTGAAAAGCAACGCACAATAATTGCTTGTCTTCTTTAAATGATATAATCAGTGATCAAAATAATGTCATGTAGCTACTCGGTATAAGACCAACCTCTAAAAATATTGTCGGGTTGAAATAGTAAGGACTTCCTTCAAGTTCTATAAATAAAAAGTTGGTAAACGTTTTCTCCCTCCCCCCACTTTATTTAAAGGTGTTAAAAAAAGAAAATAAAAAAAGCCACCCAAACCACGAAACAACCTTTTTCTCTATAAAAAGTTTATACAAAAAAGGAGAAATCTGATTTAATTTGCACTGTCCTGGGTCTGGGGATGTTTTTGGTTGGAAATTTGGATTCCTAAAGTTTATGTAAAATGAACTATTGCTGTTTAGGAGGCGCTATCACAGAGACCCAAGATAAAAGTACTTTTATGCCTCATGTTTCCATTTTCCTCTATAGGGTAAGTATCTTGATTTTGTATCTTTCTTCTTGGAGAGGAGAAATGGTGCACAGATCTCACATCTGTCTTGGCCCGCCTCCTTGCCTCCCTGTTTCTTCTTTTCATCATCAAGTACTCTGCTGGGTTTAAAATTCACCTTGTCCTATCAAAACATTAGTGAAAATAACCCAAAATTTAGTTTTATAAATGCATAATAGAGCCTAGCAGTCTAGTAAAATACAATCTTACATATGAGTAATTTGGAAAAATAAAAAATATGCTAAATTGCCCTTAATTTAGGATAATTAGGCAATTACGCTGCTGTGCAACAGTAAATTGAGGAGACATAGCACAAACTCATCAGTCCTGCCCTGAAAGAACTAACATGAAGGTGGCTTGGAGTAGAAGAAATACACTGTGCTTTATAAGAAGAAAAAACAAAGACAGGTTGTTAGTATTATTTGAAATACGTCACAGCTTTATGTGCCCTCATTCCCACTGATAGAAGGCTTAGTGTAAGCAGAAAAGAAACCCTCTCTGTCTCCTATTATATTTTCACCAAAATGGAAAAACAGACTAGTTCCAGCCTCCCTATGTCTATAGATCTTCTGTTAGTCACATGGTTTAAAAGTCTTTGCATATAGATCAAGAAAGTTGGGGGGTGGGTGTGCAAAAGAGAGCAAGAAAGAAACTTCAAGCCTTTCAATGAAGTGGAAGTCCTTGAACGAAGGGCTGTGAGTCACGCTAGCCAGCTCGTGCACGCTCAGCAATTGATTTTCCGCTTCGGGCCGGCATGACTCCCAGGCTGGGTCTCTACTGCTGCATTCAGCGTGGCTGCAAGACAGTGCTCCAGTCCTGAGGCCAACTGGCACTCTAGGAGGAGTCCATGTCCATATTCTTGGCATCCAGAAAACAGAGACTACACCAGCCTGGTGGCTGAATAGTGCCTGGCCCAGGTTCACTTCCAGATCAGCTCTGGATATTTTTTCAGAGTGGTAAGTGGCCTGGGCCAGGGACCAATACAGAAATTTGTCAGTAGACTCTGACGAATGTCCAGCAATATTTCCTTGGGCACTGTTAATTACTGGCCCATATGTAGCCTTGTAGACTCCAGCCCAATCTAGCTGCGGAGCCATGTAGGTAACTGCTGGTCATGGTCTGGATTGAGTCCTGGGCATGAAGTGGCACAAGCAATGGAGAACAGCAGCTCTGGGCACTACATCAAACTTTGTCGTGGACAATGAAAAGAGGCAGCAAACTTCATTCTGTGTTTATATATATTCGTTAATCTCATCGTTGCTGTGCACTTTCTACAGTATGCTTGAACCCAAAAGCAGAGCATTAATAGAATACTACTAGTTAGTCATGAAAGTGTAAGTGACACAGCCAGAGCAGTAATTTGAGAGAGATCCCAAAGAACACCTGAGGTTCATGCAACTAAAAAAAAAAAAAAAAAAGCAAAGGAAATATAACTTTGTTCAAAGATTTACAAGGATTTAAGCTCTTGATAGAAGAACGGGGAATGAGAGAACAAAGACACATGTAAAACTAAAACGTTGAGACATCTGGCTATTTTGAATGAGCCAGAGTTCTGGAAATGCGTTCTCAATTTGTTCACACAGTAGAAGATTTTTTCTCTAGAAATTCCTGCATCTACATCGTCACTCCTTGCATTGGTTTTCTGTATTTCAGTTCTTCCTCAAGAGATTATCATTAAGTAGCTAAAGTCCGAATTGTTAACCTGCTTTGTAATAATGTAGCAATTTTTAAACAAGTAAGTGAAGAGTGGATTATAAAAAAAGAGATCCAAGTCACACATTCTTCATGCAGCCTTGTTTGAGAAAAAAAACCCAAAACACACACACCAAAAACCCAGAAAATAAAAGCAGTGTGTTTTGGCATTCCTTTTGCATAATTTCCTTTCTTATTGTAACCTATGATTTTAGAGGAAGCCATATTGACCTATGTAAGAAGAATATTTAGAAATATTATTCTAAGAAATGTGCAGTTCATGTGATAAAGATGGTTCAGTTTTCTTTGTTTTATCAAAGAAAATAATATAGGAAATTTTCTTTTAAATTTCAACAAAGCAACAAGTTAATCTACTCTTATGCGTGGATATTCATCAGTTCCTGTTCTTGTTTCCAGTCTGGAGCCCGCGAAAATAATTGCAACAGTAAATATAAATGAAAAAAGATCTTAGTTTTTAGTGGTAGTTCCATTATAAGTATTTGAAATGTGTCATATATTAATTTACAATCTCAAATAATTTTATGGCTATAATTTTGGAAATTATTGACAAACACTTCAGAAAATAATTCATAGATCCCTATATTGACTCAGCCTGCATTTGGCCTGTTCATACTAACGCTACACATATTCAGTAGGGTAAATTAGGGAAAGCTGGCATCTTTCCTGTAGACAGTGGTCTGCCTAATGCACAGCTGCTTACATTTTATTACACTCATATTTTCTGGCCATAAATCCTAAATTCACCCTTTTTTATTTCATCTTGCTACTTCTAATTCCCATGAACAACCCAATCTTTGCTGATTTTAGCTATTTTTATTCACCTGCCATTACCCTTTTTTATGTACGGGAATCTTTCCCATTTTATTTCCACTTGTTTTATGGCTGTTAGCAGAAAAATTTCTGGTTAGCTCAATAAAGTGTGTCCAACACTGGAAGCCAGTTTGAGAACCGGTTGCAATGAGGTAGGTTGTGCTGGCGAATGTCCTGATGGAGACTGAAAATTACCTACATGTGCTCTACAGAATATCCTGATTGCCTTTCTGTAGAAATGACAGCTCACATAAAGGGTCGTCACGGTTCTCATGAATATCATCTTACTCACAGAGTCAAGGAAAAGCAGCTGGACTAATGGGTTTTTCACAGCTTGCTCAGGCAGTCAGTGATAAGAGTGAGCTGACAACAAGTGGTTCCAGGAGCCCTTGCCTTCAAAAATTTGTGGCCGATTGCAGATATTCTTATTGGTCTGAAAAGGCTGTAACTATTAAAGAATGTGCTTAATTTATGCTTAATTTAGTACATAGTTCTGCCATCACTAATCTTTACTTACCTGAAAGAACATATTGGAGCTAATTCAGGAGCAGGTGTATGATCGTTTTGAATTAGCCAGATTACACAGTGGTGCTGCCTTGTACTCCAGGCATCACTCCTAGTATTGCCAGCCTGGATGAGCATCCAGCCTGCACCTTGCCTGTCCTGCACCACAAGAATTGTCAGTTCAGCAGCAACGCGGTGTTTCTGGAGGCAGCCTCCAGAGTGCATTGCAGTCGAAGTGTAACTTTTCCAACAACAGCCAGTTACTACAGAAAATTTCTTCATAGAGAGGCACTGGACCATCATTAGCATTGCTGCTTGGTGAGAGTTCAAGCTTCTCTTGAACAGCTGCAGTAGCAGTGCGAAGACATTCCTGGTCACAGCCACACAGCAGTATGAGGCATCCCTGAACCAAGTGCAGCTTTCATTTTCCTCTGTGAGAGCACAGAGCCTCAAGCAACACATGTGGACATTGAGTTAATGAAGTCAGAGCACTGATGAAAACATTTAGTACTAATGAAAGTTATCAGCCTCCTCGTTGCACAGGGTTTGCGAGAAGCAGCTCTTACCCAGGATGGAAGATAGTTATCACCAAAGTACCACTGTTCATCAGGAATGTTGCCTTGGTTGTATGAAACCTGGAAACACTTCTGCTGGTGCATTACCCACCAGCCTGAGTTTGGGAAGGTGATGGCTACCGGTGTGAGTTAGGAGGTGACACCTGCCACCCATAAAGTTCTCAGCCTGTACTCTCTGTGGACACAGAGAACGTGTTGAAAGGCTGTGCTACCTGTAATGGCAAGATGGTAGCGAGATCTCTTTTCTTCCCTGTCTCATGACCTAGCACAATTTTCTACCAGTAGGAATGCTGAGAGGAGCCATCATGGATCATTACAGATACTTCACTGCTGTGATCTCAGGCTGGCTGGTCTGGCAAGGCATATGGCACTCACATCTTCCATATGCCCTGCCTGTCTGGTGCTGTGAGGCTATGCCAAGTTCAGACCTTCTGCTGAAAATGGAGCTCATGAATCAGCCTCATACTGGGTGAGCTTGCCTACTTCTTGCATTTGGCAGCAACTTAGTTGTTGCTAAAGCCTCTCACATTATCACCTGAGTGTAGGCCTTTAAAATGGCTGTGCAATATGTCTAAAAGGATGCTGGAGGTCTTCTGAACCACCCTTCTGCACTAGGCTCCTGTTTGCATGTTGTGTCCTTTACCAAATCTCGCAGAGCCACAAGAGCAGTTAGTAGCAGGGTAGGAGTGTAACAAGTGGAACTACAGCCAGTCCCCCCACCAGCTGCAGCTCGCTCGTTTCCTGTGAAAACTGGGAGGGACAGCCTAATTGTTTTCTGCTGAGTGGTTGACAGCTGTTTGCTGTAACTTGAAATCACGTGTATGTCAGACATGAGAAGTAAATCAACTTTTCTCTGACTTTTCCTGTTCCCAGTTGCTGTTTCCGTCTGAAGCCCTTTGTATCCCATTCTTGGAGCCAGGCCCTACTGGCTTTGAAATCCCAGCTGTGCCATCCCACCCATTGTAGCTCTACAACTCTTTGCCTCAGGCTTTGAAATGATTGAAATTTCAACCCTTAACATCTCTGATGCCATCCTGCCCTGCTGTGAAAGCCCTCAAATAATGCTCACAGCTGGAAACAAATGAGAAGTAGGAAGTAATTGAAAAACAAAGGCAAAAAGAATATAAAATCTTGAACAATACTGGATACAGCAACTATCTCCAGACATACTTGAAGTGTGGAAGGTAGGCACTCCCTGAGTTCTTGTTTGGGATCAGCAAGAATCTCATATGGTGTCTCCTGTAGTAATGCCTCACCTCAAGTAGTGTATCCACTTTTGGGCCCCTCACTACAAGAGGGGCATTGAGGTGCTTGAGAGGTTACAGAGGCAGGCAAACAAGCTAATAAAGGATTTGGAGCATGTGTCATATGAGGAACAGCTGAGGGATCTGGGGCTGTTTAGCTTGGAGGAGACTGAGGGGAGACCTTATCACTCTCTCCAGCTATCTGAAAGGAAGTTGTAGTGAGGCAGGGGTTGGGCTGTTCTCCCTAGTGGCAAGTGATAGGACAAGGAGAAATGGCCTTAAGTTGTGCCAGGGGAGGTTCAGGTTGGATATTAGGAAGAATTTCTTTACTGAAAGGGTTGTCAGGCATTAGAAGAGCCTGCCCAGGGAGGTGGTTGAGTCATCATCCCTGGAGGAGTTTAAGAGACAGGTATATATTGCACTTGGGGACATGAGTTAGTGGTGTTGATATGGCAAGGACAAAGGTTAGACATTATGATCTTGAAGATCGCTTCCAACTAAAACTGTACTGTGTTCTAACAGCAACTGCATTTTTCACCTGGCTTAACTCTTTGGACATCCCATGATACATTATTAGAGGACAGAGTCTGTTCTTTTTCGTCATCAGACACCTCTCTCCTGCATCCGCACATTCCCTGTGACAGAACTGCTGAGCTTATAGGGCACACTCTGTGCTTGGTCTTCTGTTTTCTGCCATGATCAGCAGAATTGGTTTAGTAAGTGAATAAAAGTAATCTGTGTTCTTTCCTTAGCTAGACAGGTCGTTAACCTTTTCAAAGTTTATTTGAAGGTCTACACCAGCAGCTCCTGCCCTGCCTGGATCAGCTCAACTGTTGGTAGCTTTCATGTGCCTTTTCTTTGCATAGGTTGCTCCAGACCATGAAGGGCTGCAACTGGAGTCAGTGAGAGATTGAAAACCTAAGTTGCTGCTAGACTTGGGGCAAAGGAGACCTCCTAGGATGAGTGGAAGGATATACATTTCTGAAGGATGCATGGCATGAACTACTGTCTTTGAGACGGAAGATAAATGGACTTGTAACGAGGTGGAGGACAGTGAAGGCAGGTTGCTCTACTTCAGAGACTAAACTCATGACAATGTGCTAAGTGGCTTTTTTCAAGAAAAGGGACTACTGGGGATAAGGGAGCAATGCTGGGACATAATGGGATCACAGACCTGAAAGGCTTGCAGAAGTATGACATGCAATTCAACCTGGTTCAAAATGTGGGAGCACAGGGGTCAGTGGGACACTCTGAGTATTAATGGGGAAGTGCCATATGGCACAAGCCTGGCACAAACCAAGGCAGAAGCCTCTGGCACAGCCTTAGGGGCAGGCAAGACTTAAGGAACAGAATTCCTCACATACTAGTTAGCTTGCTAGTAAAGTACTTGGAACTCAAATAAATTCCAGGATAACCCAAGGAAAAACAAAATAGCATTCTTAAAGCACTTGGGAATAGATGGAGCTTCTGGCTACTAAGACTAATTTCTCCTTGGCTGCCTTTTCCATGTGGGCAGGTATTTGTGCTCAGATTTGTCTTCTACCTTAAAGTGAGTGACCTCAAGTATAAGAAAGGGTTATCCCAGATTCTTTGCCGTGTAGTCCTCTTCTCTGAAAGTATGTCCCTGCTCAGGATATGGTCCCCCATTGTAGTGACAGTACCCATCTCATCTATCCTTTTCACCTTGACCACCTTGCAGAACTTTTCAGAGACATGTCTTTTGTCCTTAACTTTCCCAAGTCCCTTTGATGTCCCCACTTGAAACATATGTGGGCAACAGTGAGCTCTATCTTGGTAAGTATTGTCTACAAATGTCTGAACTGCAGTGCAACATAAGGGGTGGTTTCTGAGGAACACTGGAGATATTTGTGGCTGGCATAGATTTATGGCATGACTTTAGTTAGCTTGGCTGTGAGTCAGTGAGAGTCCTGTGTTGCCTGACTGGTTGTGCAAACACTTGCAAAGGCAAGTGTTAAGGAAAAGATCTGATGAAGAGATCTGATGCACGGCAGAAATCTGGGATAAGATCTATGTCAAAGCACCCTGACTGGTGAGTGTCCAGTAGAGATAGCAAACATGCAAGACTGCACACTTGCAGGTGATGTCCAAGGATCACTATCTTTGAATAGAATGAGCAGGGCAGAAGAAAGAGGGCATTGTGGCAGATTCTTTGGGTGGTGGTAGCTGTGAGAGAGCCACTGAATTTATACTACAGCAAAGCCAACTTAAAATTCATTGGTACAAATTTAACCCATCAAAACTTTCTACTAGATGTATCAGGGCAACATATTGTATTAGGGTCACTACAATTTTGGTCCAGTAGTATTTAAAATAAGGTTTACTATTGTATTGGCTCACAGCCTTAGAGGCAAGGGTGGCACTTTAAATACAATACAACTATTAAAAGCAATTTAAGACTGAGCTCTGGGGAGATTAGGCTAATCTTGTAGATGGCATGCATGTTGAGATGGCCGATTAAGTTAATTTTTATCCACAAGAAGTAAAACAGCAAGCACGTGGACATTTTTTCTTTGGTTCATACTGTAAGATAAAATTTTATTAAACAGCTTGCATGAACAGCTCCAAGAGTTACACTACTAACACAAGACTACTAGCACAACCTGCAACTAGGTTTCAAGCACATGCACATACTAAGCCCTCTTTCTCATAAAGAGTTAAATTGTGAGCTGTTACACAGAAGTAAATCAAGTTTGCTCACAGAAAAGAAACACAGACATGCACTGTGTAGTCTCCCTAATGCATACATTACATTAGACATGCAAATTGCCTAATGATAAGTGTGGCTAATTTGCTATTTATGTGTATATATCAGCATTTATTCAGGTGCAGCTGTCACAGTGCATGTGAAATTTTTAAGCTTAGAAGAACTGATTTAACATTAACTAAAATGTGTGATATGCTGTAGATTCTAATCTGATTCTAATATACTACCAAAATTAATTTAGAGACAGTTTTTCCAACCTTACCATTTGTACTAAATAAAGCTGGTGAAAGTAAGGGGGAAAAACCCCACATTATTTTTGGCTTGAGAAATCAAAAGGAGGACATATCTTTGCCAAGTCTTTCACCTCCCAGGAAGGCCACTAAATAGGGAGCGACAAGAAGAGTGCAGGGTATCAGAATCATCCAGAGTAGCAGCTAAGGAACTCCCAGCACCTTGGTTATCATCACTAAAATTGCTGAACTGGATTCCATCTGTTTCAGGCTCTTAAATGTGCTCAAATGGGACACAGCTGACTATATCTGACTCTGCATGTTCTCCTACTTCTCTGACTTATGATTTCCTCTTCAATTTGGCATTTAGAGTATATAGAACCATGAAGATTTTAGTTCTTTCTGTAAATTTTCTAATGCTTTTTATTCATAACATGAGTGATCTACATTGTGATGTAGATCACTGTTCTGTATAACTGTTGACACTTCCGATGATCGAATAGATTGAAGTTACAAACATATTTTAAAAACAGAAAAAAAATCCACAGCAGAGATAGGTATATGCTTTGTAATTTGCAGGCATAGCTGAAAATGTAAAATTTCTACTACAATCCCTAAAATCATATATTGGATTAGAGCTGTAGATAATTATACAAATGTTTTTTTCTGAAAAGGCAAATGTGCACACATTTTAAAATGTGGTAGCTGCTGTGGTGTTGCTTGGTGACATTACTGGAAATGCTGCTCTGCTTTGCCATCACCTTGGCACAAATACAGAGCATTATCAGGGACTGACACTACCCAGCCTTCAAAGTAGCTGTCTGTGTTGATGTGTCAAATCAATGTATGCCAACAACAGTGATGGGGTCACTGAGCAACAGCCAGTTGATCTGTCAAGCTCATGATCAGAGGAACGGTTCACAGCAGTCCCAAAGCAGTAGAAGAAGTTTCTATTAGTGACAGCTACAGCCCTGATGACCATTTCAAGCAAAACTGCCAAGTGACTCTTATGTCACTAAGCTAGAGGGAGCAGCTTCATGAAGATGAAGATGCTTCAAACCAGGCAGGAGTATGGCTGCACAGCCATGCCTGCTGTAATAAAGAAAATCAGGGAGTTAGAGCTTGGGCTTTACTATCTGTTGCACTTGTATCTGTGTCTCAGAATTATCCTTCTTAGATATCCACATTTGTGAGAGAACAAGCCTACCACAAAACCCAATATCACTCACTTTTCCGGGTAGCTATCTTATGTGAATATCTTTGCATTTCATACTCTCCATAATTTATGCCACTACTGCAAAACTAATTAGATTTTTAGTAAGCCATTTTTGAAATAAATCCATTCCAGCGCTAACCTTTAAAATGAATCAGTGGAACAACAGCTCTCTCAGACAAAGCTTTTTGGGACAAATTCTTGGGATGCTCCAGTAAAAGAGCTACTACAGGGCACAGCTGGAACTATGTGGCCACTTTCCTTAGGCAATTTTTTTTTTCTTCCTACCTTTTATTTTACACACAACATCCTAATTGCTCTGGTCTTTGCCTTTTTCTTTTTTTTTTTTTTTTGAAGGTTTTCCTTGGCGTTCTCTTCCATCTCCTACCTTTCCTCCTGTCCTTTATCTTTTACCTCTTCCTCATCAGGGATCAATTTACAAATTGGAGCCGATTCAGAGAGCCACAAAGAGAACTGGATCACGTGGTGTATGAGGAGAAGGTGAGACCTGTGTTCATCATGGAGGAGAGGTGTCTCAGTGAAGGTTTAATCATAGTCTTCAGCTACATAGAAAAGAAGGTGTCAGATTCTTGGAGGTGCAGAGATGACAAGAGGCAATGGCCAAAGTTACTGCTATAAATAAGTCCAGAGGGACCTAAGGAAAAATATTTTCTTTATGGGAGAGGATAAACCTAGGTACCTAGAGAGCCTGTAGAATCTGCATTCTCAGAGATAACCAAAACTCCTAGACAAGGCTCTCAGCAACTTGATCAACCTTTGAAACAACAGATGTCATCTTCCGGGACTTGTGCAAGGCGTTTGACACTGTCCCACGTGACATCCTTGTCTCTAAAATGGAGAGACATGGATTTGACAGATGGACCACTCGGTGGATAAAGAACTGGCTGGATGGTCCCACAAAGAGTTGTGGTCAATGGCTCGATGTCCACATGGAGACCAGTGACAAGTGGAGTTCCTCAGGGCTCTGTTCTGGGTCCAGTGCTGTTCAACGTCTTTGTCAGCACCATGGACGACAGTATTGAGGGCACCCTCAATAAGCTTGCAGACAACACCAAGCTGTGTGGTGCCGCGGACTCACTTGAGGGAAGAGATGCCATCCAGAGGGACCTTGACAGGCTTGAGAAATGGGCCAGTGCAAACTGCATGAGCTTCAACAAGTCAAAATGCAAGGTCCCGCACCTGGGTCAGGCCAATCCCAGGCACAAATACAAACTGAGCACAGAGTGGGTCAAGAGGAGCCCTGCAGAGAAGGATTTGGGGGTGTTGATAGATGAAAAGCTCAACATGAGCCAGCAGTGCAATCATGCAGCCCAGAAGGCCAACCGCATCCTGGGATGTACCAAGAGAAGCGTGGTCAGCAGTTCAAGAGAGGTGATTCTCGCCCTTTACTCTGCTCTTGTGAGACCCCACCTCCAATACTGTGTCCAGTTTTGGTGCCCCCAGCATAAGAGAGACGTGGATCTGTTGGAGCGTGTTCAGAGGAGG
>NW_009705031.1:12051-25563 GCF_000703405.1 Apaloderma vittatum
AGCCTGATCTAGTTGAGAGGCGTCCCTGCCCATGACAGGGAGGTGGGACTAGATGATCTCTAAGGTCCCTTCCAGCCTAGGCCATTCTATGATTCTATGATGATTCTATGATTTGAGTGGAAAGTTGAACTCCAACATAAATTATTCTGTGATTTTGCCTTAAAATCTCTTTGGTCTGCTAACCTTCATGTTCTTGAGGCCTTCTTTTCAAATAATTTCTTTAGCCCACTGTTAAAGTTTAAGGCTGGGACAGCCACTAAACTTTAACAGACACTCTCTGTGATCCCACCACCACCCTCCAAGGAGAGGATAACAAGAGAACCAGGGAGAGAGACTTTGAGGTTGAAAACAACTTGAATCAGTTTAACAACAGAAAAAAATAAACACAAACAATATCAATAAAGATATCAAGCTATATACAGATATATACAAATACAAAAATGTGCTCAAAAATACAAAAGAATATGTTAATGCAGGGCCCACCTCCTGCAGATGACAACAAGGTCCCAAGGAGAAAACAACAAGTCCCAGACTAGACTTGGTAGTAAACTAGAAACACCTGAGCCCACACTCCCAATGATAGTCCCCCCAAAAAGCAGAAATGGAGCTGTGCCACTCCCACTCAGGATCAGGGGCAGGGGAAGACAACCTGTTCTGCTGAATGGTGCTCCTCTGCAGTGCAAAAACAGGAGGCAGGAGCATCAGTAGCACATCGATAGATGATGACAAGTAGCCAGCTACAACCCTCTCAGCGTAACAGACACAGAACCCCCAGGGCTCTTCTTAGGGGACCTTATATACTGAGCACCATGGGAAGGAATACTGTGATTGGTCCATTTGGGTCACCTGACCCATCCTCTCCTCCCCCTGGGCACAGCTGCCCCCTGTCCCCCACTGTGATTGCCACCTGTGCCAGGAGCCCCAGAGAACTTTTGCTCTGGTGCTCTCAAACCAGGACATCCACCCCCTTGAGCCTTCTTCCCTACCTGCTCAGCCATCAGTGACGTTGGCCCCAAAGTAAGACCAGGCTTTTGATTCATGTCTACACCGTCCACTCAACAATTTTTCATCATGCTTTCCCACACCTGGTTGTCTTTGAACTGGAAAAAGTTACTTTAGCTCTCAGTTGCTCTGCAGGTAGCAGCTGGAAGAATTCTACTGCTGAGAGAGTCACACGCAGCTTGTTGTATATGAGGTCCAGCTCACCCATCCAGATTATATCCAGATGCTGTATGCAGTGTTTGCATAGAGCAGCACTGTCTTACACCGTGTGCAGATATTTCACTGCTTGGTATTTGAAAGCCAGATTTAGAAATATGGCTTTTAGCATCCAATTTAGTATAATGAGAATAGAAAATTCCTGATGAATAAACATAAAGACATAACAAAGATATTAAGAAACATTTTTTCTCATCCGAGCGTCTCATTAAGACAAAATGTATGAAAAAATACTATTAACTAATTCCGTAAGTTTAACCTTGCCTGCCAAAGCAAAATTTCTGTGCTACATTTAAAGAATAAATGCCATTATCAAAGTTGCAAATATCTGAGAAATGCATGGTAAACGTAGTCAGTAACATGTAGTTTCTTGAAAAGTGAGTTATGAGTAGCAGTTTTGGCAAGAGTCTGGTTTTGACTACCAACAACTTTATCAACTTGCTATTAAGGCACACAAGGGCAAAGTTGAGGCTACTTGCTAATTGTAAGCATACAGAGAAACCTAACAAGCTGATGGTCCCCGAAGGAATTAGTCTAGAATAGAAACTGCTTAGAATGATACAAATATTAAATTAGAGCTCTGAGAAATGTCATTGGTGAGACAAATCCCTCAGGCATGGCAGATTAATTCCTCAAGGACTAACCAGCCCATTTATTTTTGACCTCGTGACTTCCCCCTCATCCATGCAGTGGAGAATACAAGCTAAGATAAACATGACCCAGTGTGGGCTCCTTCTTTAAAAAGAGAAACTATGGAAAATCTCTGGGAGAGTCCCATGGGACTCCCACTGCTCAAAGAAACTGTCAAGTTGAATGAGAGAGCCAGAGGAAAGAGGGACTCAGTGGTGTAGAGAACTTCTCCACTGAGCAGCCACACTTTGGTAGCATGCGCCTGGAGGGAGCTGACAAGGAGCTCCCAAGACTTTGTAGACCCTCACATGAGGAGCGTGTGAATGTGCTGAGGACTGGGGGGAAGCCAGAGCCTTCAACTATGGTGGAAAGCTCTCGCCAGGTTCCCAGGACTGTCTTCCTGGCTGTCACACTCGTGAGGGGAAGCATGTCTCCCACACTGTACATGCGGGACATGAAGGCAAAGAAAGACAGAGGCAGATGTCTGTGAGGCATAAAGAAGTCTGTAGGACAGTCTGATGACTCTCGTTCAGCCGGCCGTGTGGATGACGGGAAGGCTCTGCAGAGGAGGGCTGGCTCCAAGGCGGTCAGGAAGCACCTGCACAGGAGAGCCACGCTGTAGACCTACCTCTGCCAGCAGCTGCCTCCAGCCCTCTGGGGCTGAGCGTGTCAGCTGGGATCAAACTCCTGTGTGGAGGAGTCCTGCAGCGTCTGCCAGAGCCCTGAGCAGCCACAGGCACAGGCTGCAGCTCCTGGGCGGCACCACGGCATCACCACCCTGGACGCTGCTGCTCTGCAGCTGCGGGCTCCATCACCGACACTGTCCACCTCCAGGAGACTGGGGCAAAGCCAAGCCACAAAAGGACAGTTTTTGTTTCCTTATCGTTTTCCTGCCAACGACGTCAACCCTCAGGGTGGTTTATGCTGTAATTAAGGAAGGGGACAGTGGTGACCTCCATATAAGCCATCCGCCAGTTCCCTGACAGAGATGCATGCTGGCTAGACTGAAGTAGGCTAGATATGGACAGTGGCTGAGAATTACTCACTCTCTCATGCAAAAACCAGCATGCCACTTCTGAACACACTGCTCCACATGCTTTGTGAGTATTACGCTACTTGATTTTATCCAGTACTTGGGTTACTTCGAAACAGGCTTTACAAAAATAAATAAACACACACAGTGGTAAATGTAAAAACTAACAGCAGCATCTCTGCCCAGCTTCACTATTAATTTCCTGTGACAATTTAAAAAACAAAAAAAAATCAATTAACTACTCAGAAAACACCAATTTTGTGAACTGGCTCAACTGTGTCAGTCACCAAAGATAAAGAAAACAAGTACAACTCTAAACTGATGTATTAGTAGTGCTCTGAAGTTCAAAGCGAAATAAAAGATTACAGTGATTACACCAGACTAGGTGATGAGAATGTAATAGGAAAGTGATATCACAGTCACCACCAACAAACACTGAAAGCAGGTTAGTGGATAAACTGAAGAGATTTCCCAGCTATTTCAGAAATAAAAATACCATCTGGAACAAAGCAACATGCTGTTTCCTGTGGCATTTTTTATAGCATGTTTTATAAAGCCAGCTAAATCAAAGGTTTTGGAAAACAATAGTGTCAGAACAATTAGAAGAGGAAGGTAAGAGTCAGGTAATATTTGAAGAAAAGCAGAGAAAACCCAAATTATTCAGGGAGGCTAAGGCAATTAAAAGGGAGAAAAAGAAAAACAGAGGCTGCAGAGCCTGAAAATGGGTGAAAGAAAAGCTCAAGAGTTAGGTGGGCCATGAAGAAATTGATAGTAACCTTTGTATTTCAGTTAAGGCTAAGTAAGGAAAATGGAGTTTAGAGCAGTTCCTGGAATTAATAGGTTAAAGCTTTTTGACCCTCACCAGCATTAGTTACCGTAACAGGACTTTAAGGTTTGGAGCTGGGGTTTTTTGAGGATAAGTAAACACACATACATATCAACACAGAGACCGTCCCTGCCCCAGAGACTTCCCAGTCTAGACTTAAGGCATGAATCTGATGTGGAAAGCAGATAGGGAGTGGAAGATGTTTTGTTGACAGAAACTGTTGTGAAATAGATGGCACTGGAAGAGGACAGGAGAATTGGTGATTGAGAAGTGGAAAAAAACAGTTTGCCAATGTAAAGAACAAAATACCTGCTGCCAATATATCTGTTACCAGATCAAAAAAAGACTGAAAGAACGAGGGAGTGGCAGAAGTGTATGAGAGGTGTGTAAAAGAACCACAGGGAACTTCTCACACTGGAGAAAATGTTGATAGAAATAGCAAATTAGATCAAGAACCCTACTTTTCATTGTTCTGCCTCCTGAGGCTGTGTGTGTATGGGAGAGAGAGGAAGAACAGGGCCAGGATTAAACATGCATGATACCAGTTAGACACTGATTTTTCCTCATTTCACTGTCAGATCATGAAGTTATGATAGTCTGAAGTTATGAAATCCTGGTAATTATTCATGGGATTTATTGAAACCATAACAATAACTGAAGGTCACTGTGCTATGTACTGTATAAACACAGAAAGGCATTTCCTGACACTACATAAAGGGAGCATACAGTATATGGAAATGAAAAATTAAATAAAATCCTCTGTACCTCGGTAACATATAACCACTCGCATTTCATCAGCTTCTAAGTGTCACAGTAGGGACAAGTCTTGAAAAGGGTTTTTGAGGAAGACGATGAATCAAGAGATTCCAGTTATTTCATGTAAAGTCACGCCTCTGATATTCTTTCAGGAATTATTACCAAAAGTTAAGCTTTATTCATTTGTTATCTCAATTCCCTTTCACTTGATCTGTCATCATAAAGGTGCCTATGTAATTTTTGGTGATTATATATACGTATACACAAAACCATGCAAACTGTTTCTCAGGCTTGCTCTAAGATTTCTGATTAGATATTTATCTACCTGATATCAGATATTTTTTTCCAAGGCCTTTGGGTAAGATCAGATCATCTTTTGATAGATGTAATGTTCAAAGCTCTGTTTGTACTTGCAGATAGAGTAGCAAGAAGAAAGCATATTTTTTTTCTGCCAGTCCTTCAGCTTTTTCTTCTTTCTCTGTTACCTTTAAATATGCCAATGCTAGGATTAGAATTATTTTATTCTGATTTATTGATTGCTTTTTTGGGGAGCAGGATTTGTTTGACTTCAGTTATGCCACTCTTACTGGTGTTCTGGTCAGCTGTATCCCTTTATCAGCATCCAAATGAGAGAAGAGAGATCTCTTAGAAATTCTCCTACTGGCATGCAAGGGCTAAAGAAAACGGCTGAAGGGAGGTTAGTCTTGAGTAGGTGAGAGGAAGGACTAATGGCACAGAACCCCCCCTTCCAGATCGTTTCCAGGAAAGCTCCAGTGAAGACTCATAGCTATACTCTCCCTCTGAAGCTAGACACTCCTCCATGAGGCAAAAAGCTCAGGAAAATAACATCAACTTCTCTAACCAACCTCAGGAGGTTTTGCCTTTGGATTCCCTACAGCTGTCCAGGACAAGACCACAATCTGCCTACACATCTCAGTACCAAGGTGGGTATCACCCCAAGGGGTGACTGACTTCCCTTTCCTGATGTGGGAGAGGATCCAAGTGATGAGGAGTGGCTGGACAGGACTCCATTGCCACCATCTTCCCTATTTCACTATTTATGTTGTAGGGGAAAAAAAGTAGAAGTTTAAGAAACTGCACAACGGTTACAGGATGTCCTGTTACATTTATCTAGCGATGCAGGCGAATGACTCACCCAAAATATTTGATGATGATCGGAAACTATTATGTTTTTCTTTCTCTCTCACATTTCTTCCTGAAAATATCAAGCATTCAAACTTTGAAACATGGCTAAAAGCGACATCTTAAAGCTATATGAATTCAAGAAAAGGATAAGGAAACTGAGTCTGTCTTTGAAAGCTTATCAGAGTCCAGAAGAAACCTCAGGTGACAAAAATGTGCCTGCCCATCTCTGAAAGCTGTGCTACAAGAAAGCAAATGGTATCATCCAGATCACTTGGGAAAAGTCCTGCCCAGAGTGACATGGATTATATACTGCATTTATTAACTTAATTATTTGGTTTTTTAATTAAAAAATATCCATGAATAGTTAGTCATGCTACCATTAATAGCCTTTAACTGCTCATAATTTGTGTTTTACAGAACTCAGCACAAGGTTACTCACCTATGAGTGTACAGACTGTAGATCACTGGCCCGTGGCCCATGCACAGCTGTGCAGATGCTTGGTGTCTGCTTCCTCCCTTTGTCATATCTCTTCTGGAATGGCCTGGGAGGAGGGAAACCTGAATTTTAGTCCCTGCTCGAAGGGATGTATAAAGTAAATAGAGATGGGTTACAAAGCCTAGTTGGGTATGGCCCTGTAGGTACCTGTGCTAAAAAATGATCTGTTCAAAAGAGTCCGCAGTCCAAAACAGACCAGGAAAAGAAATATGATTATTCTCATTTCATACAGAAAAAATGGAGGAACTGTTACAGTGACATTCCCAAAGCCATGCGTGAAGTCTTGGAGAAGGGATCCTATTTCCATTGAATATCAGTGTAATAGGCTGAGCATGCAACATTTAAGGAAGAAGAGCACACAAGCCTTTTATTAAAGATACAGACAGAACAAGCCACGTGTAAGTTGTTAGAACATGCAACATACAGGCTGACTGTCAGCACACACTTTTGGACTGGTAAAGGAGAAAAAGAAGTCATAAAAGTGGCTGACTGGGGGTGAGAGCAAAGACTGTTATCAATTTTTTATGTGGTCATGTCTAAGAAGCAGCCAAGAAACATTAGGCATGTTAACCCAGGAGGAGTGAATAGAGGGTCAGAATGACCATCAGATGATTTTATTTACCTTCAGGATTTAAGACTGTCTTGCTTCATATTTTGTTAGCAACCACAAAGCTAGAAGTTTGCATGTGATTTTCTCATTGTGTTAATGAATTCAAGATTATCATGTGGTTCCTCGATTACCATCAGCCGGAGAATTCAAAAAACATCAGATCCCATGACATTCACAAGATTGTAAGAGTTGATAGGACTGGCTGTAAGCACACAGAATTATCTTTAAATACTATGCTTATTTTTGGCACTGAACACTCAGATATTCTGGGTAAACTTTCTACTTCTCTCTTTTATCTGCAAGAGGGAATTTTTCAGTGCTATGCAATAGAGAAACAGATAGGAAACGGCAGTTCCTGTCCCAGGGACAGGCAGAAAAAAGGTGGTAGGCAGAAGAACAATTTAAGCATCTCAATGACTTGGCCAGACACCAAACTGTGATCTGACTTTCAACTCAGAGCTTTGGCTGCACCATTTTTACACAGAAGATACTGTTTTATAAAAGTCCACTGAGTTATACAAAGCAAGGCACAACTAAAGGCAGTCTAAGAATATAATACTTAAGACTCACAAAGTCCATGTCTTAAAAAGTCCTTTTATGGGCCTTTTCCAAAATAACAGCTCCCTCAGGCTCGAATGCCTCATACTCGAGATCTTGTTTAATTCATAAAGAAGTTGATTTGTCTGCTAGATTGTTTCCCATGGATCAGCCTGTTCACAAACACAAAACATACCGGCATCCAGCTGGGTGTTACTGCTGCCAACTTCACGACAATAAATGGTTCAGTACAGAGCAAAATTCAAAACTATTATTCCACAGAGCAATAAAAGCAGTAGACATTGCCTACTGACACACTGCCAGAGTAAATATTACCTACTGTATAAGTTTCCATTCAGAGCTTTCATCAGGTCAAAGTACAAATACAGACATTATCAAGCTTTATACTACATTAAAGGAGTTTTCATGAATGATTGAAAAACATTTTAATTACATTTTCAAACATATTACTCATTGCATCTTAACGAGCTACAATCTCCCTCAACAGCAGTGTATAACAGATTGGCGCTGTTCTCCTGAAGACAGGGGGTTTGTTTTGGGGCGAAGCCTTCAGGGAAGAGTTCATTGGCTTCCATAACATTTCTGGTGCCCCAAGACAGGTGCTAGGTGTACCCCAGCATAGAAAAAACAAGGAGAAGTGCCTGAGTTCAGCACATCTACGATGTGGTCCTAGGCAGCAGCCAAGCCAGGAGCAGGATTTTGCACTCATCTTTGTTATTTAATTGCTGTTTGCTTTATTCATACACTCAAGTACCACAAAATTAGGAGGATGTGTTCATCGTATGCAGTAAGTGGACCATTGGTAGGTTAGGTTAGGGAGCTGTCTCCTCATCTTCGTGGAAACAGACGCTACAAATAGACCTGCTAGAAATCAAATAAATGGGCTAGAAATAGGAGCATTTGTAGATTTCTTTTCCTTAAAAATAAACTCAGTATGTTCTAACCTTGTCATGTTTAAAAAAAACCCTCAGTCTGGTTCTTTCTGTACCTTTAGGAAAGCCATGCACCAGTTCACAGCTTTATCTTGCAGTTGGAGTGCGATGTCCTGCGTGCAAACACACCCGGGCAGCTATCAACAGACCTGCTTGTGTCCTGAGCTCTGATATGGCCATTTGATCTCTCTCTGTGTT
This sequence comes from Apaloderma vittatum, assembly GCF_000703405.1. NCBI lineage: Eukaryota > Metazoa > Chordata > Aves > Trogoniformes > Trogonidae > Apaloderma > Apaloderma vittatum. The sequence goes on from NW_009705031.1 coordinate 20,455, forward strand.
GGCTGTTAAATGGAAGAAGCACTTGCTATTTGAGAAGTTTGAGCTATCGCAGAGATAGAAATGTCTATAGCAGCTGTGAGAAAATCAAAGGCTTTGTAGTGGGCCAAGAAGGTGAAGGGACTTGGTTGGTGGCAAACCCAAGGTGTGAAGTGAGCTTCAAACCCAATGACTTGTCATAATGAGTATCTTGTGGCAGCAGCATTACTTTCACACTGTAAGGAAACCAGCTGAAATACTTCATCTGGTAATGGGAGAGCAGCAAACTTCTGGGTAACAAGGTAAGCTGGCTTAAACATCTGAACGACGTGCAAGTGTAGTCCAGTGAGGAGGACAATGGTTTACTTGTTTAAAAAGAGCTGTCTGTGACACACTTTCAGTGCTCTAGGTATCTCACAATCATTGAAAAGGCAGACTTTGATTCTCTGTGAGAAAATTATATTTCCCAGACAGGAGATGAACCATAAAATGCATACACACCCTTGTAACAAGGCTTTAAAAATAATTCATTCACTTCTATTAGATAACCCAGTCTCTCTCCCTTACTTTAATGCAAGTCCTTGTGGACCTTCTTCCGAAGTGTAATCCAGGCTGGATTTTATTTTTTTTTTCTTTGGTTTGTTCTTCCTTTGAAGAACCCCTTTAGAGCTTTCTTCAGTAAAATACCATAGGTTTTTCATGAAAACATTTTTCTGGTTTAATAGTATACCTTAACCTGTTGTTGCATCTAGCAGTGCCACACTATCAAATTCCCCACGCTCTTTTGCTCTTACTGACTTGCGTGGCTACTTTGCTTCTCTTCAAGATCACACTTAGATTTTTTTTTTTTGTAAAGGCAGTTTTTAAAAGGAAGATTCTTCTCTGCTCTACCCACTGCTCACCAGCTTTGTTTTCAGCTACATGGGCATGTACGGCATTTTCAGGCTGCCCCAGGCTGTAGCCTGGCAATGGTCAGAAGTGTCAGCTCCCGGGGCTGGGGAATGTGTGCACAATTGGTAGGAAATGTAAGAGCAGCCCAGGAGAGGCTAATATGGGAGCTGTTCATTAGAGATGCTTCAAGTAAATGTGCTCTACAGCAACATGCCAAGGGATTGGAATCGCTTAAGGAATGCATTTTTATTTCGGTCAAAAAGAGGCACTCCTTTGCAAGATGCATCATTTGGTGGGAGAGAAACTCTGAAGAAGTAACAAGAATGAGCCACAGAAAAGACTGAGGCAGGAAAAATGGTCTTTGGGACATCAACAGTTAAAATTGAGAGGTTGTAATCTATTTATGGAAAAGAGCTAAGAGCTTTGTGTATGTGGTAACCGGTCCCAGATCTTGGAGCAATCGAGGTGGCAGAGGCAAACTCAGAATGTTAATTACTGTAACTGAAGAATGAGTATACTTATTATCTGATATAAAGCAATTTTAGAAACACCCACAGTTTTAAAATAATAGTAATAACAGTAATTGAAAACATGAACTGACAAGTCAGTAACAACCCCATTATATCACAGCAGTGTGGAAGAGCCTCCCATCTTTACAAAGCACCCTTCTGTCAACCCTTGACAAATACGCACATCCCGACGTGGTCTAAAGAGCTGCTGCACAGAAGATGTTGAAATATGTCACAGCCCAGCACCCAAATAGTGGTGTTTCTGCTAGGTCTTTTTGTTACTGGATTAAGGTGAAATTCAAAAAATGCATCAGTAGCTGGCTTCAAAAACATGTACCAGTTTGTCCATTGGTGTAAATCAAATTAACTTTTCTGAGCCACCGGTTTTCACCTAGACAGAGACTGGGGTCTTAGGCTTCTCATACGGGATAAGAATAAAGCTTAAAGACACCAGAAACTAAAAGACTGGCCTTCTTTATCACACAGAGGAACAATTCAGAAAGCACGTTGCACAGACACTTGTGGCTTGAGCCAAAAGACTCAGGTAAGCACCTGCTCCCCACAGCCCTGGCTGCATGTCTCCTGAGTCAAGGCAGGTGAGGTGAGGGAGAAGGACATGGGCAAGAGTCTCACATTGGTGTCTGTTTCCTCAGCTTGCCTTGAAAGTGAAAAAAGACAAAAAGCTTTGCAAAGAAGCAAGAAACTTAGTCAAATACAGACTGGATGCAGTAGGGAAAAAAAAAAAAAGAAAAAAAAAAGCTTTCTTTTCTTCCAGCCATTCTTGTCTTTACTTCATGGAATTCAGTCTTTGGAAGTAGCAGCATAATGCAACTGAGAAAACAGCTACATAAAAATTTGCCCTCTCTATTCCACATTGGCACTGAGCAGCTCTAGGATACCTTATCCTCTGGCTGCCAGTGGAGAATGTACAAGCAAAGAAGTGGGAGCAGCAAGAAGGAACATATTTGCATTCCTTGTGCTTTCTGATTTTAGAATTTTATTCTGATACAATCTACAGGATGATCCAGTCTCTAACTAGCCCCAAAGCTAGGGAGCTGCAAGAGCACTCTAAATCAGTTTGTCTTCCTACAGCCCTTCTGTGTGCCCTGCACCAAGAGCAGCTCAGCCACATCCAGGTTTGCCATTACCTCCAGACTTCTGCAATCTTAGAAGATGAGGTTGATCCCAACCCTCAGCCTGGTTTTTCAGTTATGCAGAAGAGGCTGAGGAATTGGGGTCTGACTTTGTCAGCGTTTTCCCATGAGCTCGCACCAGGGCTGTGATTTGCAAGTTTCCATCTGTGGATGGACCCAGCGTGCTTACTGCCACGCACAACGCAGTTACGCTTTGCTCTCTCTCCCTGTGTCTTTCCGGATGCCTGCCATCTGGCAGACCCTGCTCACATTTACAGTACTCGCCGAAGAGGGTGACGGATTTGCTTGCCACCAGCCGCACAAACACACACATTGTGTGAGGCTGGCTGTGTGCCTGGCTTCGCCCAGCTATAGTGTAGCCCACCCATTCCGTACATCTCAACCTGGATGCATAATCAGCTTAGTACACAGTAATGATTCATTCTTGTTTCAAAACAATCTTGCCCTACTTGCTACCACTTCATTAGATTCTTAGACCGAGTTACATCATTTCTTTTCTGAGTTACACCCAGCAGCTCTACTTCTGCATCTTGGCTCCAGAGCTGCCTTGTCCTGAGCACCCAGAGGTGTAAGGATGGACAGCATCTGTGTGCACTCAGTGCCTCACAAAATCAAGATAAAGGAGAAAGAGGCAGTGTGTGAGATAACCTATCTAGATAACTGTGGTGTTTACATAGCTGCATCTGATATTTTAGGAAAACCCATGGTAGATATATAATTAACAGAATAATATTTATTATTAAATGAATCTCTGAGCCGACACCTGTAAGGGTGGTGCATGTCTGCAGCTCTCACATGAGGTGGCACACAGTTTTAGTCCATAGAAAATGTCACGGAAGGGAAAGAATGATCATTGTGGAGACGCAGCCAGGATCTGGATGTTCCCTGTCCTGTGCTTTGCCAGCTCCCTGCTGCCTCTTGCTGCTTCAAACCAGCCTTCATGGCTTGGTGGAGGAACAGCCCTGTGTGCCTCGCATTCACAGGGACCTTGCCTGCAGCTGTTGGGCCCAGCTCTCACGGTCCCAGCTGGGACTGCTCTTCCCTAGAGAATGAGATACTGGTAGCTCCTGAAATTACTCAGCTCAAACTGAAATGAATTTTTAAGTGAAGGCAAAGTGAAATTATATTGACATGCAAAGTAGAAGTGTTCAGTTGTTGTCTGTAGAGACAGACAGACATAGAAATACGGAGAAGAAGCACAGATGGCTAGCAGTGATCTATTTTATTTTTAGCTTCAGTTGGCCCTCCAGTTCTTACAGCTAGAGAGCATCAGGATGCTGAGCTGGGGTTCAGTCCCTGGGTAAAGCACCCATTATGTCTAGGTATCTCTAGACTGGTGATTAAATTTGGATCAAGAATAGATTTTTAAAGTTAATTTTGTGGTTGCCCTTTTTACTGCATCTCATAACACAACATTGCCTTGGAGTTTGCAAGCTGGATTCCTGTCAGAGGAAATTTTGCCAGAAGATCACTTCCACCACTGACGAGCCCTCAGCCCACAGGACCAGATAAGAGCCTGTCTGTGACAAAATCTCAGGGATGTGTGCTGCATGGGCCTCTGCATCGGCTGTTTTCCTGGGCAGCTCCCTTCCCGTGACTTGTTTATGTGGACTTAGCTGTGGCAACCTCTCCTGCATGCCAGGGCACTGATTTGGGGGTTGGAATCTGGGTTGCTCTGGTAGGAACGCAGTATGACAGAAAGAAAACTGGGAATCTCTCCTCAGTGACAAGGAAGGGATTTGGGGCTCACACCATCCATGGTACCAAGTTAAGTGTTCAGCTAGAATAACCTGGCATCAGCAAAAAGTCATGGCTTCAAAACTTTGACTGTATACTCTTACATATATCGTTTATTCACAGCACTTTGTGTTAACCCCCAATGGTCTTAGCAAATACACTTTATAGTGCAAGCAGCAAACTGCGGCATTGCTATTTTCTGTTATGGCCAGAAAACTAACAGTTATCACACCTCAGCAGCTAAATGTCACTACCTCAGGCCACTGACTCATTCTGAGATGTTTTTAATGAAAGACTAACCAGGAAAGGACAGCGCAGGTGCTAGCCACATAGATGGTGACTGGTCACCAGTTGCACTGCTTCTTTCCCCTGGCTTTCTTCAGAGACCCATAGGGAGCTTACAGTGTCTCTGCTGTGAAGAGGGTAGCTGGTACCACCCTGCTTAGTACTCGGGTCATGCCAGTTATTCTTTACTCCCAGCACAGAACAGCTGGGTCCCAGGCCTACCAGCTGAAGCATCTATGGTGTTTCTCCTTAAAATGCAGTTTTCCTGGTGTGCTACAGTGCTTGGGAGTCCTGCTGTAGCCAGCACAGAGCAGCTCGTACATTTACTTCCTCTGTGATAAGCTGTGGAAAATGATGCTGCCAGTGGGGATCCTACCGTTGACACTCAGCATGTAGTCTCATAAATGTGACTTGATACCTGTCACCAAGGTCATCTGATTGCTCTTCTTATGTAAAGAAAAAATAAAGTTCCCTGCATGGCCCGAAGGCAATACAAAACTCATATTGCAGACGAAGAGAGGCAGTGTTTGCTGAACACTTCCTGGACTCCAGCAGGA
>NW_009705031.1:25594-54634 GCF_000703405.1 Apaloderma vittatum
TTGATCTCTTCTTAATATTGCTTTATCTAAGTTATTGCAAAATGCCATGGATTTTGCCATTCATCTTTGCTGTGCAAGGCAGCAGCATCTTTAGCATCAGCAAACCTGTGCAGTAATACAAGTCTGCTCCCTTAAACACCTGCACAAGCCTTGGAACAACAATCTGGTTTTTCTTTCTCTTCTCTTAAAACTCATGAACTTTCTGCAAGATTGCACACCTACAAACTGTGATCTATATATTCTGGATCTTTTTATTTCTCACCCAAGCAGTTAACTTCCAAGCTGGGATGCACTGCTCCTTGGAATTTCTTCTCCTGGCAGTTTTCCCAGGTCCGTAATCCCCACCATTCATCATGTCCCTCCACATGCTCTGAGCTGGCCAAATACTCGGGTTCACTTCTCTCATGGCTCAGAGCTGTCAAACAGCTGCTCAACACTGGTTCATCCTCTGGACTAAGTTGAGATCATGGATCTTCTAGGGTTTTTGAGTCTTCTGTGCTAGTCTAGCGAATTTTTTTTAGCTAACTGGACAGTATTAATTTTGCCAAATCAGCTAAATTTGGTTTCTTCTTGGCAGTCCTTGATTCTGCAGCCTCTGCATTGATTTGTGAATTGTTTTTCTACATACAAAGAGATTAAATGATTTCTCCACTTCGAATTTTTATAACAAGTGACAATATAATTTTGGATTAGGTCATTCTTTGCATTAACAGAGAAAACAAACATACAAGAATCAGACGGTTTCCTACTTATTTATAATAAATGCCTCCAGTTCTTTAAACAAAGCTGATGATAAATCAGAGCAGCTGCAAAGACAAGCAGCATGGTCAATCCCAAATGCTGAAATATCGTGTCAGCCTCTCTCCAGTTTTGTGCCTTAGGCCAAAACATGAAGTGGACCTGCCTATGAAGCAATAGCAAAATAGTTTCATTTTGGACATTTTAATCTGATTTCTGAACTATTATAACATATCCAGGTCTTGGGTTTTTGTCAGTTGGGTTTCTTTTGTTTGTTTTTTTGTGGTTTTTTTTTAACTGCAAGAGCTACGGATTATTTTTAAATGAAAGCTCATTTTTGGTTTTAGCCAATGCTCTTTATAAGCTGCAGAAAAAAATCAAAACACTGCCAGTAAAGTCACAAAACTTGGCAGCATGAAGAAAGAGTGGACACAAGCAATGCATCACGCAGATGCTACAATCCAGGCACCATGGTGTTCAGCTCTGCAGCCTGAACACGGTTCTATTGGCTTTGTGCTCTGTCCTAGAATCATAGAATCATAGAATGTCAGGGGTTGGAAGGCAGATGATCTAGAGATAACCTAGTCCAACCCCTCTGCCAGAGCAGGATCCCCTAGGACAGGCCACACAGGAACGTGTCCAGGCAGGTTTTGAATGTCTCCAAGGAAGGAGACTCCACAACCTCTCTGGACAGCCTGTTCCAGTGCTCTGTCAGCCTCACAGTAAAGAAGTTTCTCTTCTTTAGGTGAGGTGGAACTTCCTATGTTCTAACTTAAACCCATTATTTCTTGTTCTATTGCTGGGCATCACTGAGAAGAGATTGTCTCCTTCCTCTTGACACTCACTCCTCAGATATTTATTTACGTTAATAAGATCCTCTCTCAGTCATCTCCTTCCAAGTCTCTCTTCATAGGAGAGATGTTCAAGTTCCTTAATCATCCTCATAGCTCTCTGTTGGACTCTCTCCAGTAGGTCCCTGTCTCTCTTGAATTGGGGAGCCCAGTACTTGGCTTTCTGTATTAGGTGAAGAACCTCTGTGAGATTCACTTTTTCTTGGGTGAACTGGGCTTTTCAGTGTCAAAACCCAGCACTACAAGCACTTCCTGGAGTGTGGTTTCTCCTGCAGAAGTCGCTGCCCGGGGTTTTCCCACACAGCTGCTTCCTGGGGAACTCCGGCTTCTATTTTGGGGACCGTCACTTTCCAGAAGTGCAGGTCTGAGCCTGAGCTGCAGGTAACACTGGGTCTGCTGGGAACATCCAAATACTCTAAGGTACAAGAGAACCCTTTGGGTAAGCCCAGCTGCAACTTGTACCCACTGGAAATCACTCCCGCACCGACATGGACGTTTGGCATGGGTGGTCCCCACCTAGACCGACCCTCCAGGGTGACAGGATCAGCCAGTTTGGAGTTCTTTTGGGCAAAGCTGTCTGTGTTTAACCTTCCTAGGCAGACTTTCAGACTAAGTTCGCGCATATCAGGAAAGCAGAGTGTACAATTTGCTCCCCTGTTTGACATAATCATAGGCTGTCCCAGCGCCTGGAACAATTTAATGAATACCTTAGGATGGGTTTTGCTGTCAGATCATAATACCACCTTTCACAAAAGCTCTTGCCACTGTCACCATCGCTGTGTCTGACACTGTGACAATGCGATGAACCCCCAGAGCTCTAGGTAGCTGTGCACTGATCTGATAAATGTATTTATTCACCCCGCATCAACCTGCAATAACTACGCAGAGGAATAATCTCTCCTTCTTTGGCCACATTTTTAGGATAAAATATTGGGCAAATGTTATTTAATTACTCCCAACAAACCGAAGATGCACCGTGAGTCCCTTTGCTCATGTTTATGCACTGTTAAAGCTCTGGCAATGCCATTGCACTCCTCTAATAAACCACAGGAGTTTCACAAGAAGGTTGCAGTGCAGCCCTGAGAAAAAGAAAGAAAATGAGTTGAGCCCCAGAGACAGGAAGGATCGTGCTATCATCAAACCCAGAATGCCTCCAGCAGCACTTTTTTTTTTTCCCTCAGCGGTCTGAGAACACAGAAACTCAGAGCGATGTTTTGGGTTTTCAGTGAAAAAGCTGGGAAGTACTTTGAAACTTGCTCTGGTTTTGGAACATCACAAGGTGACGGGCCAAGATCTCAGAGCTGTTGCCAAAACATAAAGCATTTGCATGAGACTTGAAGAAGAGTACACAAGGGGCTGGTGGCTAAACCAAGCTCCCTGACACCTAGAGATACTCCTGTTGTGAACATATGCTGGAAGACACGAGTTGCTAAAAAGAAACCAATCCTTGGGTCTTTATATGGAGAAACCCAAGGCCAACTCTTAGCTTGCAGGGATGTTGAAGGGGGTGTTTTGCAGAGCTGTGTGCCTGGCTGGGGAATTCCCCAGTGCTGGGAAACCCTTGAGCCAAGCCCAGCCACTGTCAGAGCACCCAGGCAGGCTGCTGCCCAGCTCACCTCTACCCCAGCAAGAGCCCTGCTCACAGCATCACTCAGGCACTACCAAAACCTCAGGCATCTTTAAGAGACACCACAGGACCGTGCTGAGTAGAGGTGGAAACCGAACCCTGGGGTAGGCAAGCCCTGTTTGCAGACTCAGCCCTTTCTCCTGCCTCCTCCCTGCATGGTTACAGCTAAGATTTTTCACTGCTCGGGTAAATCTCCAGCCTCACCAGATTCAATGACTCCAGCTGATTTCAGCCGTTCCTGTCGCTTTCTTTCAGCTAGCGATGGCTTCTACAGCCTCCCAAGTAACAAGCTTCTTTGGGTTTGGATTTTTTTTCTTTTTTTTTTCTTTAGTTTGAGTTATTTTGTGTGTTTGAGGGACTTAACTGAATCAACACACTATTGCAAGTACTTTTTAAGAGTGTATGTATTGATAATACTTTGTCCTGATGGAATAGGCTGGCGTGCTTGACAGCTTCATCTGACAGCTGAAACAGGAGAGGGTTTGAATCAATTTCAAGCCTGTTTTTAGAGCATTTAGTCCTTCACCACTGCACCACACGCGAAAAAAATATCTTTACTGTATTTTCATCCAGAAATCTGTAACTTCCTTGCCACTGAAAATCAGGATTTTTAAAGTACTCTGGATCCAGTGGCAGGAATATTGCGATACCTGTGCTGGAAAGGTAGCAATGCTATATGAGTTTACAATACATGTTAGGATTACCCTCTTTCCTTAGTATTTGGAAGCAGGAAGATTTGTGCATGAGTGAAGCACAGCTAAAGCACAGTGAGTATGACACATATGAAAGCAGAGAGAGTAAATCAAGTGAAAATGACCCAATTTTCTACTGATTTGCTCAATGAGTTACTGCAAGTAATTTTTTCCTTCTGCTATTTATGGGGTTTCCCTCTTCTAAATGTTACCACGGTAACTGTAGTGTAACATTAATTTGTTTATATAACCCCTGAGTTTCCCATACAGTCCCAGATGTTAATTCAAAACCATGCCACTTGGGGAAGATTTTCTAAAACCTGTACACTAAAACTTCATGGAACAGTGATTTTTTACCATAACACTAATGGGGCCTCGATCAGAGAAGGGCACAGTGCTAACTGGGGTTGCCCAGCCTCGCTGATGCTGTGCTCTGCTTGGACCTGGAGTCAGGCTTCAGCCTTGGAATACACTTCTTTTAACTGCATGTTCCATTGCTTCTCTTCCTACCACGCACTAGAAAAAGACACTGATGGGCTTGGTTTAATATTGGATTTAATTAAGATAAACCCAAGAGATGGGAGCTCAAGAGCACAGCAAGAAGTATAAAACAGTATGTATTTGTTGCAATTAGCCCAAATATTAGTTAAGTTTGAAAAAAAATCTGCATGTTTCCTACCTTTTATTTTGTGGCTTAAAATTGGTAAAAGACCAAACCCCCATGAGTATTAACTTTATAGTAGCAATGTAACTTCTTTGTAGCTTAACGTATCATATGCAAAATACTACTCAAATCCCCAAAGGGAATTAAAACTCTGGACATGAGATGTCTGGAAATTTAACTGTCTCTCTGCTCATGTTAACTTTTTTCTACAATGTAAAGCAGATATTTTACAGAAACTCCTTATCATGAATGAAGCTGTCCTCCATGAAGAACTTGTTGGCTGAAATTACTACAATGTAGTAAAAATACTTGCAGGTGTATTTTAGGCTGAACAAATTGACCGATTCACAGCTCTGGGGAATTTCACCTGTTCGGTCTGAATGGGAAGCTGAGGGAAAACATTTATTACAACCCAGCAGAGTTTTCTGACTTCGAGTTGTATTTAAAAAATAAAAAAAAAAAAAAAAAAAAAAAGACCTTTTGTACTTGTTAGTTACAGAGAAACAGAAATGAATATTCTTCCACTTTTGGTTCTGCATGTACTTGCAAAGCTCAGCAAGGAGCTTAAAGAAATCATTCCTTTTTACCAGTAAGTTCATTATATCGGAAGTAAACATTAAAACACCAAATGTTAGACCTTTCATGCCATATTCCAACTTCCACATTTTGCATACTAGGCACTGAACAAAATCTGACTACTTTCTTGAAGGTAAAAATAAATTCACTGATATTTCCCCCATAGAGCTTCATTTTACAGCAGTAGAATCAGCAAGATCTCAAAATGCTTTTAAAGCTACTCCTTAACTTCAGGGAGGAAAAGAGGGCCAAAAAAAGAGACCACAGTGTTTCTGTAAGGAGCAACAAGCCCAATATAGTAAAATTTTAGTCTACAGAGTACCGTGACATACACAGTATAAATTAATTTATTACTCATTTGGCCTCCTGACTCTTTCTTGGATTTGTTTTTGCAGCTTGTAGTGAAATTTAACAGCATTGTTACATTCACGTGCTACTGCTACCATAGGTTTGGACTTTTCTATAATACTGACATTGTTGCCAACCTCTCCTACCTCCTAGTAGCAAACTTCTAAAGAATATTGAAAAGCAGGCAATTTCTTTCCTTTACTATTTCCTTTAAATATTGACACAGAGCCTGGCACTATCACAGCACTTCTTTCCTAGCAAATCAGCCAAATTATCTTCAAATATAAAATACCTTACATGAAGCAGTGAAGTAATCATCATTAACATTAGCACTTGGTATGGCACTAGATGGACAATAAAGTTAGAAAAAAAATCACGTCCCAAGTGCTATTTTACCGCACTGTGAACTTGCATGGAGTCAGGTTGCATATGTTTTTTAACATCCCATACACACAGAAACATTTTAGTTTCCCCTCTGATTTGAATAGTTGATTTTCATTCCTTATTAGCAAAAAAATATAAAATCCTCTTATCTGGTTATTCTACACAGTTACTCTATTGAGGTTTGTTTGCCAGCACTAATCCACAGTTTAGTGCTTGGTTTCTGCTGCCTTCAGTGTCTTGCTGCACTCCAAGCAGAGGAGAAACAGCAATAATTTATTGTCTTAGAAACTATATTCCTACACTCTTATCTCAAATCCAGGCTCAAAATTGCTCCTGGGTACTTACACTAATTCAGCAAGAGTGCCATATCTGTGCCCTGGACACTTTTTGCCTGCATCCTCTTCTGCTTGGTGAAGAGCCCAAAAGCTGCTTTTTGCCCCAAAACCTCAAGTAAGAGTTGAGAGCTCTCACCAGGGGGAGCTGGGCTCCTTCTGCCCCCCCTGAAGCTTGTGCAAGGATTCCAATGGCCTCAAAAAGAGGCAGGGGACACACACCTCTGGTTACCAAGACAAACCTCCAGTAAGAAGATTTCTTTGAAATATCTTTGTGATGAAGAGGGCTAGCAAGGAGGAAAAAATATAAAATAAACCCCAGAAAGCTGAGTCCTGCCGCCAGCTGGAAACATGCCCCACTCTCTCCCTGTGCCACAAGCCAGGGTATGCGCTGTAAGAAATGTGTAGACCTTCATCCTACAAAGAAAAGCTGAGCAAGTTTCTAGGTGAGCATGGAGCCTGAGGTGAACTGTGGTTAACCTCTGTTGGCGGACCTGATCTTCAAGTTCCACCCGAAGTTCAGATGGCTTTTGTTTCTCAACAACAGGCAGCAGTTCTGGACACATGGTGGCTTTCAAGCTATTCTTTTTGTCCCTCTAAATTCTCAATATCAGAGCAAGTACAGAAGCAGCACACATGAAAGTTGAAAAGAATTCCTGAACTTCCCTTCAACTGGTTGGACTGGAATCTTGCATTTCATAAAGATCTTTTTTCCTACATTGATATCTACTATACATTTAGAATTTTGTCAAATTATAAACCATTTATTGATAGTAGCAAGAAACAGAACTTTTTTTTTTTTTTTAATCAACAGAAACTAAAGTGGAAAATGGCTTCAAGTCATTTTTGACCAGCCAGCTGTACAAAAGCTTAAGCAAAGCAGCAGTCAGAGAGGTTCAGTCTGGAAGAATCCACACTGAGTTTAGATGTCATGCCTTATTAGGTCACCAAAATAAGCTGTTATTGTCTTCAGTTTGTTATTGAGAAAATTTTGTTCTATTTCGACTTTCCCTCCTGGCCCTGCTAAGGAAGCCACCTGAAAAACAGAGAATGAAAAGCAAATCAGTCAATGAAAGAGGCAAAACCCAAAGCCTTTTATTCACATGAAATATCACATAAAATATATTTTTGGCTCTGTTAATACTGGTGACACTCTTCCTTTGTCACCAAATGCCTCTGATCCACTTTGACTGTCTCCTTTTACTCAAAGAAGTGATTTGATGCATCCCTGTCATGGCTCAAGCCATGAAAACAAGAGGATTTCAGAAGTAAAGATAAGTATTCTTCATTTCACGTGTCGTGCCGAGGCAAGAGACGCTAGACTCTGGTTTGTATAGAACTTGGCATTTGAGATATCTGGTTGCAGCTAAAAGCAAGCTGCAAACTGTGTTTTGGAAGTGCCAAAATGCCAAGTTTTGGGGGAAAAGTAAAACCAAATCCTGGAATGAGGAACCATAGAGGTTGCACTGAAAGAGAAGGGGAAGGAGGGTGGGAACTAACCCAAACAAAACCAACCTCAAAACCCCAAAGAGGCAGAGAAGTTCACAAAAAAAGTTACATTTTTTGTTGTTGCTGTTGCAATAACAACAACAACAAATCACTGTTGTGTGCACCGGGGTCTGAGGCAGGACTGAGGGTAAGGCTGCCGGCAGCCCATGAACTGCACAAGCAGGGAGAGCCCGTCAGGCAGTGCCGGCCCCAGCTCTCCTGTTTACAATCACTGGAGTGAGAACTTCACCGTTCATGCTCTGTTGACCAAGCCCAGCACATACCTTTAATGCTTAATGATTACAGACAGACCACGTTTTGCAGCGGACTTTGCATTTTGGACTCCTGTTTCTACTCATGATACCGACTACAACCTGATACCGACTACAACCAAACACACAGGTTACAGCCACACAGGCTACCGATTTCTCACTAGGACAAACCTCACAGATGGAAAGAATACCACCAGAACTGAGTGCTGACTGCTCTTCTACTTGCCATCATGGACCCCAAGGATCTGTGCTGTGCTGGGGGTCTCTGCTCCACAGTCTGTCCTGCTCTGCGCTGCTGTTTTCCCTGTCTGCTGCAAGAAAACCTTTTTTCTAGTTCCCTATGCAGAGAAACTTCCCAGGTGGACAGAAAGTGATCAATGTCTACCAGACTGCAGTAGATTTTTACTCATCTTTTAAAGCAAGAAGCCCCTGATGTTAGCAGCTGAAAGTTCAGGTTGTGTTTCTAACTCTCCTAAATTCCTTTGAGACTTCACTCTGTAGTACAGGTTTAAATATAAACATGCTGAACTTCCTCTATTTTACTCCAAGTAAAAAATCAGCCTACTATGAAGAGGAAATAACATACCAATCTAAATTATACTTTGAACCTTTATTGACCTGCCCAGAAAATTACCACAATTATCTATATCAAGCATGGCTTTTTTTCCCTCCTCCATTTTTTTTTGTTTCTGCAGACAAAAAGAAACAAACAATACTGAGTGGTTTCTTCATCCTTCAATGTAATGGTAATATGAAAAAATCTCCCCAATCTTGTCAAAGAGGAACCTGCCACTTAAGTAAAAAAGCAGAAGCTGGCTGATTTATAAATAGCACAAGAATCTGATATTGGCAAGTGATCAGGAATGCTAATTTCACAACTTATCTTTTCCTACTTGAAATCCTAAAAGCAGTTATTTAACACTGTGGTACAATATATATTTTTTTTCCAGGAAGATATTAAGTTTTTACTTTTAATTTATTATGAACAAAAGCTAGAACATCCCTTCCAAAAAGTGTTAGAGACTTTGCACTTTACAGCTAATGTTCTTTCAGTATTCTAAAATATTAATTAGACTAGTCAGTTTAATATAAGGATACTGAAGTTATGGTCTCGGGGGTTATGTACTCCCATTTTCAAGGCTCAGTTTGTGTGACTAACAGATATCTAAGTATGACTAATGCACTGTTGTCAAACACAAGTGTTTACTAAACATTTCTCTTCAAAGACCAAGCAAAGTAAATGCAACACAGACAAATACTGCTCCTCCACTGAGGGGCGGCATCCACCAAAGGACACCTCAGAAATTATATACGCTGTGTCTAGTCTCTAAATGTTAAACCCAAGATGACACAGACTAATTTCAAATGACTACTAAAAGTATTTAATAAACCTACATGTGTCAAAAACCTAAATAAGCACATGAGCATAAGCTCTGCAGGGATGGATCTGGCACCACACACAAAAAAAAAGAGAAATGCAAATCCTCTGTGATGATGCTTATTTGTAAATTGCTGGACATTGCAAATTTAATTACGTAGGAATTGCCAAGTTTTCCTTGGAAGGGCTCAGTCAACCCTGACGGTGTAATGAGGGAAAGCTGCCACACACCAAGCTTCAGAGAGGTGCCAGCTTGGCGGAGGGATGCCCTCTAAAAATAACAGCAAACTGAGGAATGATGCCTTGAGAAAAACAAAGGTGCCCCGCTATTTTTAGAAATAATGACATGCATCTCCTGTTTTTGCAGTCAGCTACAACAATGAGTATGGGAAGGCTTCATAAATTCTTTTAAAAAAATGAAGAAGTCAAAAATTTGGTTATTTTGCATTTTCCTGTGCAAAAACAACAATTCCCTGCTGGCAACATTAATTTGGGTTTGTTCTTTAGCCTGAACCCATGTACTCGGGGGCAGGGGGGCAAATATTGCCTCCTTTGCTGCACTGGGTAATTCTGCACATGCACACACCTCCCTGGGCAGAGGCAAAGGATGCAGCTTCAGTTAATGCCTCCCTGCATCCCTTTCACTTCCTTTAGTTCAGCAACTGCTGATGGAAATAGTCTACAGCTACGAGGACAGCCACAGAGCATTAAAAAAGTACCCAGTAGATTTGGTCTCAAGTTTCAAGGAGAAGGCATCAGAAAAGAAATATGAAAAGGGAAATGAACATAGAAGATTACTTCAGGAGCACAAGCTGCTTAAGGTACAAACTTGCTTTATATTGTTCAGGTGTATGTTTTCACTTAAAGGTTTTCCTGCTGGCTTTGCAGGTTCTTTTATCATACTGGCATTCCTTTAGTAAAGTAACTTCCTATTTATTCCAGCCATCAGCTAAGGTCT
Organism: Apaloderma vittatum; assembly: GCF_000703405.1. Lineage (NCBI taxonomy): Eukaryota > Metazoa > Chordata > Aves > Trogoniformes > Trogonidae > Apaloderma > Apaloderma vittatum. The sequence goes on from NW_009705031.1 coordinate 35,903, forward strand.
GTGGATAAAAAGTTTATCGTCAGTTTTTTCTCTCCTCTGAGAAGCTTTTCTGGTGTATGAGAAAGACAAGCTTTTTGATTTGATAGGCAGTCACACAAGAACACTGGGATCCATATCATTTTACAGAACACTAGTAAAAAGAGGAAGCCCTTCCACTCACAATCAGCCTAAAGGCCAAAGAAAAAAAAAAGTCCCCACTCATAAGAAAAAGAGACAATGGTGTTCTTTACACTGAATGTAACAAAGCACAATGCTCTTGGGCAAGATTTTTCTGCACAGTAAGGCAGAGCACAGCTTGCTAAACACTTTGTAAACCAACATTCTGTCTCAACAAGCTTGCTTCTCAAGTCACTTGTGGAGGTCTCTGTTACATTTCGCTGGATTATTAAGACCTAAATGTAGGATCTTCTGCAGATTATCACCTTTCTTCCTCCTGATCTGGTGGAAATGAACCAGCCAAGAAGGGGATGGATGCTAGGGAAGGTTGAGCATTCCCTAACTGAAGGTTGCCTGCTACCACTAGAGTCAGTCAAGCAAAGAGCAAGGGGGAAAAATTTATTTTCATCCAAATTTTGACAAGGCATGCATATTCACGCTCTTTTAAAAATTTTTTTTAAATAATATCAGCTTAAATTAATATCATTAATTCTTCTCATAGAAGACAAGAACAGCTTTCAAATACTCAAGTATTTATCAAGTGTTTCCACTTCATTTTGTTGGAATATAATTTTGATTAAAATATGTAAGCCTATTTGAAACAGTAATTTTAATTCTTTCCTACTTTGTGGGTATCATAAGTAGGTCAAACTTTTTGTTGTGCTTTTCAAAAACACCACTGACAGCCAAATACAAGTTTAGCTCGCAGAACTGAAGCAGTACTAGTGTACTTCTGACTGGTAGCTTCCACAATTCCCCCTCTTTTTTCTTTTTTTAAAGGATGTGAAAATAAAAACTTGAAGAAAGAAAAGACTCAGATTTAAAGAGATAGGGCATCACACATGAGCCACACAATAGGCACTATTAATACAACAATATATTTTTTAGGTATGTGCACACACAAATATATAATAATGCCTGATTATTCCTCAATTAGAAATTATATTTTGAAAGACTGATTCAACCTTAAATGGACCTATATACATTACAAATTTTGTAAAAAGCACATTCTTTTAAACAAGAAGATTTGATGCAATTAAGGGAAATTTATAAACACACCAACTACATTCCACTGGTTCGCTGCTCCCTCTTGAGGCAGAAGTAAAGAAGTTATTTTCTCCTGTTCCATCTAAACTCGATGAATTTTATAAAGGAATTCAAAGAACCCCATCTCTCTCTACCAGACTAGAAAACAGAACAGAAAAGGCCATGCCTGCAGACACATGCAGCCCTGTTTTTGCATTAAAATTATGTGAAACAAGGTTGGATGTCTCATCTACCAATAAGGCAATGAACACGGACAAAATCCTCTGACACAGCCAGGTCAAGGACAAGTACCACCTGCTTTCATACCAACAGCAACATCCCTATTCCGTGTTACAATCAGTGAAAATATCTTCTTGGAGGCTTGCAATAGTAATTAAGTCAGCTTCTAAATCAATTTTAATTGACAAAGCACGCAGGCACACCTCACTTCTAGATTCAAGCCAATCAAGAAGAGACAAGAGGCAGAATACTCAAATTTTAACAACTGTCACATTATATGTTAAGCACATTAGATCACCTATTCATAGAATTATTTAGGTTGGAAAAGACCTTTAAGATGAGCATCAAGTCCAACCATTAATCCAGCACTGCCAAGTCCACCACTAAACCGTGTCCCTAAGCACCACATCTACACATCTCTTAAATACCTCCAGGAATGGTGACTCAGCCACTTCCTTGGGCAAGCTGTTCCAATGCTTAACAATCTTTTCCATGAAATTGTTTTTCCCTAATATCCAATCTAAACCTCCCTCTAGGAGGTTCTAGGAGCTAAGCACTCTATTGTATGTTTACGAGGATAGAGTTAATTTGTGAGGACACAGAAGAGGCAAACCTTACATCAATGTCACCACAAATCAATTTTAGGTTTTAAGTTTCCATTCAAATTTAAGGGGTCAGATAATCTCTACACTAAATATTGCCTTATTCAAGTTTTTCAATTTTCAGGTATTAGTTTCCTGCAAAAAAATATTTTTCAGTCACTGTATAAAGGAAAACCCGTGGATGTACACCAAGGAACCCTTGGAGAACACCAAAAATACTCAGAGCCAAACAGACCAGGATGCAGAGGTGGCGAGATGCCAGTCACATAGAAGTGTTGAGCTCTTCTGCAGGAATAGGGGCAGGCCTGTGGATAGTGCTGTTAGATGCCTCTATAGGGACTTAAGTGAAATTTAGATGCCTTTTCCCATGTATAGATCCAGTAAAAAGTACTCATGAGCAAAGCAGAAACATGGTAAGGTCAAGGAACCTAGAAAGGCATTCTTCACCATGGGAATGAAGCAGTTAATAACATGCAGTGCTTACAAGTTGAAACTAGAGAAACACTGTCCAAAATTAAGGCCCATGTTCAAAGACTCATAACCACTTTGACATTTCACCAGTCTGAAATGCAAGACACAACTGAATCATCATCACTTACTGTACAAATGGTGACGTGCAAAGCACAGGCTCGCAGTGTGCTAATATTCAGGGCACGTGAATTTTAGCCTGTTTCTCGAGCCAGCTGTTTGTCACCACCAACTCTGCAAGCCACTATAAGACTTGAGACCTTGTCTGCTCTAAGTCAGACACAGCTTTTGGAAACGCAAGAAACAATCCTAAGAAGTTCTGTGGTGTGTTGCAGGTGAGAACATCTGTTTTTCTTTGCAAAAAGCTACAAGACCTAATTGACACCAAAAATACACAGAGGAAACAAAACCAGACACTCAAGTGAACCGTTAGTCATTTAACTACTTTAAAAAAAAAAAAATCTAACAAAATTCTCTAATATAAAAACCCCCACACCACTGAAACAAATCGTGTCTTTATCAAGTTAGTGATGCATCAAACTAACCAGTGTAATGCAAGCAGCCCATATGGAACCACACATTTGTGGACAGCCTCAGTACCACCTCCAGTGGCCTAACATCTGTCTCTGACCTACTAACAGTAATAGTAGTGATGGCAGGCTGTGCACTGATTTCCTGCAACTCCTTCATAAACTGAAAGCCATGAAACTTTAGGACTCGGCAACTTACCAGATGGCAAAAAACAGTGAAAATATATTTTTTTCTTTTTTAATGATGCATCTGTCTGGCACTCAAGAAATCTACTAGTTTTGGATCTTCTGTAAGAACCTCCAATCTGTTTCTTTATGAAGGAACAGCATCAAAACCATGGAAATATTCTGCTAAATGTATCTTTATATCAGAAGTACTGCAAACACAGAAATCACCTAACATAAGGTTCAAACTTAAACCAACCCCAGCTGAACGGACTTAAAAGTCTTAATTTTGTGCTCAAATATCTATGTTTTAAGCCAGCTGACTCTTCTGTAATTACCAAGCCCATATCCAGTAACACACCTGGTCAATGTCAGCATTCCGAGGTAGAAAATACACAATATTGTTGGTGATCTTCTTGGAGAGCCTGAAAATTTCAAATGTAGAAGCTAGTAAAGGAAAAAAACAAAGAATGGGAAAAGAAGATGCTTTATAGTCGTAAGCATATCTCAAATTAGTTATTATGCCATTAAATTATAGTTAGTCTTCTGGGTGTGCAAGTCAGATACTCTTCTGAAATGCAGAAATTAGTACTGTCTAAACTCTATTCCATCATTATTGCCCTAAGAAGTAGGAAAAAAACCTCCCATATTCACTTTAAAAGAAAATTTAACCAAACTACAGAGAAGTATTTCAGAAACTTAAACATAGTTTATAGACAGTACATTCGTTTGATATCTGCTTTTTAATCCATTTAGTGGATTATCTCTCGCACACACGTACAAAGGTTTTCTTACTCTTACAAATGTGGCTACATTTCAGCCAAAAAAATTAGATTATTTTTGGGGAAAAAACCCACCACACATCATACTTGATGAAACTATCACACTCATACCTTCCGAGATGAATGGGTGCTCAATATCACTGTTAAGTTAGTATGGAACTTAATATATATTATTAAAATGGTTAATATTTTGCTTGCACACTTCTGTGACTTCCCAAGTCATAAGCAGATGCTATGACTGAGAATAGTTTCAGTAAGATATTTTAAATAAAATATACCTTTTATAAATTATTTAAAAAGCAGAATTTATGAGAAAGTCATAGCTCAGGTAACTAATTATTACTCATATATACACACACCACATGGCTACTTGATTACTTCAGGGTATTTTAATAAAATTAGTTAAAATTGCTCAGTTAATGCTCAAAGTTAAGAAGCTACTCTAATTCTCTACAGGATTTTTTACTTTTGAGAATAACATGACTTTTTTAAAATAAAAAATTGCAATAAGAATATTTAATTTTACGTGGTCAAAGTCACATAGCTGAGGTTGAGGAGGAGGACTGAACAAACATGGCACATCTAGGAATTCAGCTGCTGGTTTTATCAGCTAGTCAGCCAACTGAACAAGCACAGCCCAACTCAAGAGAAGAAGAAGAAAGAGAAAACCGCTTATCAACAGCCGAAAATCACAACAATGCATAACTTTGAAAGGATATCCATCTGGGCAAATCATGGTTTGAATATCGAAGATTTCTGCAGTGGCATAGTCAGGCCCCCCCCAGGGCGGGCTGAGGAACACGACATCTGCTTGCAGGTCAGCAGCCAGCACCATGAAGTCCCCACATATGAATTCTATCTGATCCGCCACGCCGTACACCTCAGCGTTGTTGCGCGCGAGACTGAGCTTCTCGGGATCAATATCAATAGCGATCACTGCAAACGAGAGAGAGAGCAAACACACAGGTTAACCTGAACAGCAAATGCCACCTGACCACCAAAAGGATGTTTCAGAAGGAAGGTGGTCTTCTGCAGCCACCAGATGCGAGCCACATCTATTGCCTACTGTTGTGCAGTGACTGACTACATCAGTTTTGTAGGTCATGGTAGGTAGGAAGCTACAGTTCCTCAGAGGGGAAGGACCTGCCCTTGCGTGGCAGAAACCGAGGTTCCACAAAGATCAAAGAAGCTGCATTTGCAAACCAGCAAGGGAAGCCACGGAACCAAGACCGGGAGGCCTCAGCTGCTATTGCAAAGCTAGAAAGCTTCAGCTTTTGGTAGTCATACAACTATTACCACAACAATCTCCATCTCAGCTCAAGCAGTGAACAGGTAAGTCTGACCATCTAAGAGAGAAAGGTCTCCTCACTTCAGTCTTGGCAAGAGTCTGACAGTCTAAATGGTGTCAGTTAGAAACTTACTCTTCTCTTTTGTTAAAGACATAGGTTTATCTGCATCTGATCATACTGTACTGAAAATCAAGCTTAAAAGAAAAACTAGAAACACCCAACAGAGCACAACATAGATTATAAAAGAGTAATACATAATAGAATAATAATAGAAATAGAATAGAATAATAATAGAAATTTAGCCAGGAGATACAAAAAGCTAAGTGAAACTTAGAAAATATTTATGGAATGGATCACAGCCTGCCAAATTTAATGCAGTAGGAAAACACCATTTGTCTTGCTCAGAAATTACTCAGAAGCGTTAGATGAGCTGGTATTTTACCAGTGTGTAATGAGTAGAGTGTCAAGTAGTCAATGTTTTTACAGAAAGCACTCTCAACATTTCATTGCAAATTCATCAGCTGGCAATAGGGACCTAGACAAGTATTAAGTTATCACTTTTTTCTGGTTCTTCGGCACATGCAGGTGATCCCATTCAAGTGTTTTAAGTACTATTCACACATAATTTGCTTCTGTGTATGCAGACTTGGCGTAACAGTTGTGGTGTCTCTGCAGGTTGGCACAGCAAGCAGAACTCGACCTTTACCAGCATTCCTCAGAGCATCCAAGAGACGAGTTACTATGCCACGTTAAGAATGACTTTGACTTACACAACACAAATCCAACTTTGACTTAGAAAAGCAGTTTTGTAGGTTCTGTGTAAAAACAGAAAGCTCATACTGTGAGTCCGATGAAGGAAAAAAAAAAAAGCTTCTATCGCTTCAGAAGCACTGAAAAAAAAAATAAGCAAACAAAGCGCATACCCTAATTTTTAGAGAAAAAGATTGAAGGAACAAAATAATATTTGCTTACCTCTTTTTGAGGTCAATGCAAACTGAATAGCATTTCCTCCAACCCCACAGAATGCATCCACTATGATATCACAGTTGAATGACTGACTAACGCGGACAGCAATATGCTCAGCTATTTTCTCAGGAGTAACAGAAAACCAACCCTCTGCAAAGGAAACAAAAGAAGTGTATTTTTGCCTCTTATTTCAAGGTCATCTAAATTAAAAACAGTCAACCGCCACACACAGATGAAGGTTTAGCATTAATCCCAATAATTTTGGCTTAGTGCATTTCACCAGGAAATACAGGCTTGCAAGATAAAAAACTCTGGTCAGCACAGCAATTTGCTAAGCAAACAAAGTCTTACTGAAGCAAAAAACATGCCCAAATATCAGTAAATGCTTTGTTGAACTTGGTGCTGAGGATTCTGGCTTACCAAGGTCAAGTCCACCAAGACAGCTACAAAAACTTTGTATGTCACTATCACGCTGTGTAACAAATAAGAGACAAAATGTTTCTGGCTTTATTTGGCATGTTATTTTCTCTACAGCAATGTCTGGTCTGTCAAATAATCTACGTGTTTATATGGGAAAGCATTAGAAATGAAAGGTTTACAAAACAAGGCGCAGTAATTGTAATTCCTCCTTTACCTACAAATTAATGATTTGGAAGTGGTTTCCACATAAACATAGAAAAAAAAAATTCTGAAAGTGACTGCTAAAGTCCAAACCAGCCAGAACAAAACCAGATCCATCAGCATATTAGGAAGTTTCACAAAATTATTTTTATAAAACATAGAAGGAGAAAAATGTTATTGAGTTTCTGAGAAAGTCTCGACTAATTTAGGTACATAATTTTGGTAAACACCAAGACTAATGCAAACAGGGGTGGCCTGTGCTAGAACCTCTACTGAAGCCCAAGACATCTGTTTCACCTGCCTGCTGGAGAATGGCATTTATCCAGAGGTGCAAACGCATCTCTTATAAGGAAATCAGTAATAAACTGTGAGATGGGCCATCTTATACCATGAAACAGTTACTAAACACACCTCTGTCTAGTTTAATTCCCTCATCAAACCGCGAAAACAGCCGGTAGCGTTGTGCCCAGTACTTGGCCAGCTCCGGATCAGCAGCAATCTCAGCAGGTACAGCTCCTGGGGCAATTTTATTCCTCCTTCTCCTTTTTTTCTCTTTCTTCTTTGTGGTAATCTTTTCATCTACAGCTGGAAGACACTGCAAAAGTTAACAATCACTGTTCTTGTAGGCTAGGAATGTAATCTGTAGGTAGGTGAGAGTTCATCTATAAAATGCTTGTGTTTAACTGCACTGCTAAACATCCTGTATTAGTTTGCCAGATTACGTGGATTAGTGATTTACACTGAAAAACCGCATCCTGTATTTCAAGGGAATAGTGTTACCTGACAGGCATCAGTCAGTCCTACAAATCCCAACACTTCACTCATTATTTAAGAGCCTTAACAGGCTAGCAATCATCTTCAAGTGACGGCAACAAACTCTACATAGTGACCACACAAATGGATTGGAGGCCAGTATAATGCCCTTATAAAAGCCAAGAATAAGAACCAATCTAGACAACTGAATTACTGTAGGAAGGATTAAATTACTTGTAGAAACTTGAATAATCTTATTTTAAGTGTTAAGTAGAAGAGTTTGTAATGGAGATTTTTTTTTCCCCCTGGGAAATAATTTTAACAACTCACAGTCCTCTTCAACCTCACAGGAAGAGAATCAGAACTCATCCATCTGAAAATCTAAAATCTGATGTTCTGTGCTTGCCCTCATCCTTACAGGGGAAAAAGAGTGTGAACTGCAGATCTGCTCAGCAATGACTGTTGCTCTATAAAGAAATACTGCCAATACTAAAGACAAGAACTGGGATTCTGGTGCTCCAGGAATAAACTACTTCCACTAGCAGAGGTCTCAACTGATCTCATTACCCTTTAGACCTAATGAGTCTCTTTGAACAAACAGAATAAATAAACACCACAGAACGTTGAAATTTAGGAAGGCAGTATTAAGTTCAGTGTCAACTCATCTCCACTTTGTAGGAAACTGAGGTACCTTGGCTGACGTCCTCCATCTCTGTCTGGAGATAATCGGGAATATCCAGAGGGACCAGTTGCCGCCCACAGACACGCTCCTGCCTCTCCCCACCTCGGCCATCAGAGCTGCTCGCTGCCAGCTCCCACGCCACCTCCTTGGGGTTACTCCCTCCCGGCTCTGCGAAGGCCACGCTGGAAGATGGTCGCTTTTGGTTTTCATCATTCAGCGTCGCAGCCCGGGTGGCAGCAATGCTCTCCTGATCCTCCGAGTTGTCCACGGCATATGCCTCTGCTTTGTCTGGAGGGGAGGCTGTCTGGCACGTGGCTTCCTCGCTGTGTTTATTAACCTGCTTTAGGAACTCTTCCACCTATTGCCAAATATCATGGACAATTAGGTGGTGCCACTAAAACAGCTTCTAAGAGTGCAATTTAAAAGCATCTGCCATGCAAGTGCTCTCTACCACGTGTATTTTGAAAAAAGTAAAATATCCACAATAAAAATGTTCAGAAAGCCGTTAACTGTGCTTCGTTTTTTGCAGGGTTTGGAAATCAGTTGTCTTTGGGAACCAGATGCCAGCTACTGGCAAAAGAGAAACTCCACAAAATCAACTGATAAATACAGTCAATGGTTCTTAAATAATATCTGAAATATAAATAGCAAGACTTGCCATCACACATGTGACCAAGACTTCTACTTTTTAATTAACTATCTTGTTTCCAAGTCTGCATTCAGAGAGACTGTACTCTGCCTTTCAAGTTAGCATAAACAGGTAAAATTATCTTCATACATTAGTTGCCTCATCTCCAAGACGTACTAAATGGTGCATTGTGCTAAAGAGTTCTGCTGCACAGCAGAGAGCTCAGTGTTACATCCTTTGATCAAAAATTGCAGCAATGGGAGCGGAGTTCAACACAATATGTGTCACCACCACCAGAGAACAGTGTTTTGACTCAGGTGTTAGGGAATGCCAAACATCCCCAAAGAAGGCAAAAATAACACTGAAAATCTGAGGTAACAGATTTTAAAGTGATCCAACTAAGAAAAATCTACACAAAACAGGTTTTCCTACTCATTATTCATTCACAAGTTAAAAAAAAAAAGCATAAAGTTATAAGTGAAAATAAATGCAGGCAGAGGTGTAAGCAAGAAATGTTAATACAAATTACTAAGATGGACTAACTTACATGGAGTTACATGAAATACACGAACCTATACAAGCATTTTTCTCTCACTGCTGAAATGCCAGCACTAACAAATGCATACACTTGCATTTTAAAATCAGAGATACTTCTAGTAACAACAGAAACCTACATACATCTCCAAAGGAATGACGCACCCACATGAGAGGAATGGTTTTGACATAATTCAGCCACTAAGTTCAAATTTCTCCTGACAGATTGCCAAGAATCCACCAATGCCTTTCAAAGGCACCCTAACCTAACTACTCTTCATCTAAGCAGGGAAAAAAAGGAAAAAACAAGACAACAGGAGAGAAAAAAAAATCAAGGAGCAGTGGACTGACACTTAAAAAATGCTGCCTACTTTGGGCAATTAATTTTTTTTTTTCATAGAGCAGAAAATCTAGGAATCACAGCAACACTAAATTAAACGTACCCGCTTCAAAGTTTTATTTTTTTTGCAAGACGTTTCAGGTTCCTCTGTGAAGAAGATGTGTGTGTTTTTGCTCTTCCTTGGTTTACGCATATCCAAGAATTTGGACTTGAGTTTTGCTTTTTTCTCCAAGTACTGCACCCTTCGGTGGGTGAAATCTGGAATTCCACCATACCTGAAATTAAAAAAAACCCCTAAAATAAATTACTTGGTTATTTTCCAGTCTTGAAGCTTTAACATGATTGTTTATGTCTACAGAAAATGAATTAGACTGAAGTATTTCTTTACGAGACATTCAAATATATGTCACTGGATGTAGCTGCAAAACATTGTACCTTCCCGAAAGCCTTTAAATGTTTTTATTTAAAAATGTTTATTAGTATAAAACAACCTCATTCCAGTATGAAACAACTGAAAATTATGATATAAGCTCACAGGACTCCAAACCATGAGGACCATTCGTGGTCAGGGACCAGTCATTAAACGTCTACAAAACGGCAAGTACATTACGCGTTCCACTTCTGTCTCAAAGCACAGTCGTCATTCTTTAATTACTCTGTGACTTTGCATATCTCTCTCTAGCCAAAGGAAGACAGTTTTATCAAGAACAGAGACATCTTCAAAAGTTTAACAAAACAGTCTATTTGAATAACAAGAGAGCTGACTTGCTACATAGAAACCCCAAGTTCCTCATAAGCCATTACTTTTGTCCTGTGCCACACTTGAAACCCAAAGCAGAGCAGGTTTCCTCAGGATCTTCCACTGGGTTCTCATCCACATCCAGTTCATGACTAGGAAAAAATGCAGATGAGAGATTTACTCATTGTAAAAAACACTCTTGTTTTACAGATACTCCACTACAAAAATCATGTGTCGAAAACCAATGTGGGCTTCAGTAAGTCCCTTCACTTGCTGAAACCAAGCAAGGCTGATAACACAAGCCTATTCATACACATGAGCACGTACCATCATCTATGATGTTACCTATGTTACTATTTATTATCAGTGCTATGGAGACAGCAAAATATTAGAACAAACCCAAAGCTACATGATTAGCAGATAATAGTTCCATCCAACCCTTCACCTTTGAGTTCGTAAATTTATTAGGGAGGAAGAGCTACCTCATTAGCTTTGAGGCTAAAAATTTTTAGGGAAGAAAAAAAAGACCATGACAAGGCAGAGATTACTTTAGGGAAGCCACTGCACTGAGCACTTTACTGGCAGGATACAATTCAGTTAAACAATACAAAATATTTACTGTCATTCTTGTATCATCTACACTAACTAGACCTAGATAAGCAAGTTTTCCTATACAATTTAACAATCTTGTGTACTTCAGTGGCACAAGAACAGTACCATCACCTTGCACAGTCATCAAGAAAATATATTGCTTTCATAATGCGATGGAAGAGAAGAAACATCCACCACTTGCTGCCAGGTGAAGTGACAAGCAGTGATGGAAGACTACATGGTTTTGTACTGAAGTTTTAGTTCACAATCTCAATCAAACAGTTATTACATAATAGGAGGTTTCTGGACTTGGGCTTCTTGAGAAAAAAAAGCACATCTAAACTCATGACTTGCCTTCTCTTGACTCTGACATGTCTGTATTCAGGAGGTTCTTCATCCTCATCTTCATCTTGGTCGTGAAGCAGCAACTGTTCTTTGTCATTTGAGTTTGAACTACATGACCCCTCCGAACCTAAAAAAAAAGATAGACAAGATCACATTTTCCTTCTGTATTAATTCCTTATCTTCCTGTCCCCAAAGTACGTCTGTAGCTAGTTAGGCTGTTGTACATACCTGAATCTGACAGATAAGGTAGAAGTGCCAAACACACCAGTACAAGCCTCCAGGACTAGTTACACTGTAGAGTTAATAACCTTAAGCAGGACCAACTTCAAACTATCTCAGCTCTCCAAGAATAAAATGCCTAAAAGGTACAGATTTAGAACACTGTCTTCCTCGTGCATAAATTGTTTCCACTTCATTAGCTATACAAAGATATTCACATGCATTTAATAAGAGAAAACTCCAACATTCCTCTAATTTCTTGGTGGAAAGGACATTTTTCTTCCACTTCTCCCATTCCAACTCTACTTTAGGATCAAGATATGACCACACCTATTTCTTCCTCCCTTAGCATGTCACTGGCAGTGGATTCAGAGGCTTCCCACCAAACTGAAGTCCCAAGCTGCCGACACTCAACTCGTATGCCTCATCCCTCCTCTTCAGGAGAAGGAATCACACAACAGCCAGTAAAGACGACAGATACGCTGCTGCTTGCAGCGAACGCTGGCAAAAAGAACCAGCGGGCAAGTGAGATGGTGCTCTCCCTTTCTGCACACTGAACTGGTTGGGAAAAATATCTCCAGCCCAGTCTTGTACCTCCCTCAGAGAAGCTCCTCCAGCAATTTAAGGCACAGCCACAAGCTTTCTCCATACTACTATGTTACCTGGCACCTTCACTTGTTAGCACTAGTTGCAAACGTATGAACTTAGGATTGTAAAGATGACTGCAGCTCACTGCCTAATTGATAACTTATCGCCAGAAAGGACCTCTGGAAGACACCTAGTTCAGAGTAACACAGTACAACAAAACAAGAGTTTATTTTCAAGTATGGCGTTTTCAGAAGGAAGGCAAAAAAACCCAACCAAACACAACCCAACCCTAGAACTGCAAAACTACTTTTTTTTTCCCCTCGAAAAGCTCTTTATAAAAGCAAAAAAAAAAAAACCAAACACAACCCAACCCTAGAACTGCAAAACTACTTTTTTTTCCCCCTCGAAAAGCTCTTTATAAAATTTGTCAGATTCATAAGAACATAAATCTGAGTTTTCATTCATTTTAGACTATCATTGAGAAAAACACATCAGCTGAATGACACAATTGCAATATCAATACTAAGATAAATAAATATGTAACAACAGTGCACTCTCACTACTTTCTGTGGTACATTTGAAGATTTATGAAGCATGTGTTCTGTTAAAATAATTTCTGCCTCAAGAACACATTCAACATACAGGTTGGAGAGGAGAGAAATCATCCAGTGAAACAGAGGGAAGAAAAAGGAATCAAATACATAACGACTCCACAAAATACTTGACCAACTTCTTTAAAATGGTACAATAGAAACATGCCATTGTTTCTTATACACAGAAAAAAAAATGGTAAAATAAACTTTAGCTGATTTCCTATTACCTGACTGGTTGATACTTTTCTTTTCACAAGATGCTCTCCTTTTTCTGGTTCCTCCATCACAGGGCTCCTTCTGGCTTTCACTGTCAGATGAGCTACTCTCCCGAGGACCTCGGTGGGATGCTGTTAGAGCTCCACTGCCCTGCTCCACTTCCTCCAAATTCAGATCTAAATTACAAATCCCAGAGGTTATTTCACTGTGGGGCTCAGCATTCAAAGGGAATGCTTCCTCATTTCTAGTGTTAGGGTGAGACAGCTCCAAGTTCAGCACTTCACTGTGTTCAGCCCCTGGGTCAACCAAAAGACCCATCTCCTGGGTAACCCCACCAGCTTCCACACTGTCACCACGTGAACTCTCAGTAGTCCATCCTTGACTTGTCCAGTACTGAAACTGTTCCCAGTAATACCAGTACAGTTCGCTATAATGTTGTTCCCATACTTCCTTGGTGTCTGGACTATTCCAAGGCTCAGAGGCTGTGGTGGCCTCAGACGATGACGCCTCTTGGTGCTTCTCCAGCCAACTTTGCCAAAGAAGGCTCTCTCCGTACTCACTCCAGTACTTCTCCCATTTTTCTTTAAGTTCACTGGGTAAAGCCTCATTTGCAAGATTTTCTGAGCTTTCACAGTTCCCCTCACTTACAGGATGAGGTTTGCTTCCTTCATCATGTTGCTCTGCAGCTAGGGCCAGCTCACCAGAAACAGGCTGTATATAGCCACCACAAGCTTGATCCTCGCATTCCTGCCCCCTTTTATCCACATGTTTTTGCCGGAACTCTTTTTTGTTCTTCTTTTTCTTTTTCATAACCTTCATGTTATTTCTCTTTCTGTAACTTTCTGTTGCCTAAAATATAATAGAAAATCATACTTAGAAGTCCACAATATATATGCAGTTTGCCCTCTCTCCAAGTACATTTCTTTCTTCTGTTGCAACCCTACTGTTAGCTTTCTCCCCACAAAAGGTTGTAGGGATATGGGTCTGATAGAGTCCCACCTCATAACCTTTCCTCACATTTTTGAAGAAGTTGTGAGAAAGAGCTGTGAGAAAGTCTATAGAAAGACACAATTACAAAAAGGCAAAATTACAGAGAGAAGAGGGGCTGCTGAGAGATTCAGAAGGAAAGGCTTCAACATGAAACACTGTAAAATCCTACAGGGAGGCTGGTTGGGAATTGAGGGGTCACTGGGTTAAGCTCAACAGTAAAACAGTATCTCAGTAATATCAAGGACCTGTTTTAAGGAGCGGTGGAGGCTGACTTACTGCCACCTGGTATCTGCCTGGCCAGTGAACACCGTTCAGATGTCTTATTAGGTCAGTGAACATTTAATGCTTGGCCTAATAGAATGGTAAATCCTTACTATCTTTGGGTGCTTTAAACAAAAAAAATAAAAATAATACAAAAGTGCATTACTTTATACTCAAAGCTCTGTAAATCCTGCAGCTGAATTCCTGTATGTCTGGAGATACTGACCCAAAAGAGGCACCATATTCTTCTCATTCCATAATGATCTCCAAGATGGGTAACAGAAACACAAGGCAACAGTCTCTCCAAACAGGTGGCCCTTTCACTTGTGCCATACAACCACCTCACTTGTTACAACAAACTCAAGACTGCTACAGTTTGTCTAGTGGAATACAAGACAGAAACCTGCTACTGAAAAGAAACACTAAGGTAACTTGTTCATTTCATCCAATACACTTGTTTCAGTGAGGGTTTCTGTGCTTAGAGATATAAACACAACAAACATCCAAGAAGAGCAAGTTTTTCTATCAGATAAACCTGTAATTTTTTTTCATGAACTGTCAAATTAGGTTTGGCAGGTAAAAAGGCGATGGTGATGAGGGACTACCACTCACATGGGCAAAAGACTGTAAATATACAGATATTACTCCAAATGCCCCATCAAGCTGCAATCCCTAGCTTTGTTGCATTGACAAACGCCTAAGGTGGACTGCAAAGAAGCTAGGTTCAGAGGACTTGCATTCGTTTCCCATCCACATACTTCAATGTCACGTTAATATAGAAAGTGCAAAGCACAACGCTTAGTAATCTAGTAAAAACATCAGTATTTTCTCATTCAACCTATTTGTAGCATTACTACATAACAACAAAAATTGCTCGTATGTTCTGGGCTTGAAGTCAGATGCCTGTAAGGTCTATTTACATGCCATCAAGTAAAATAACATACAAGTGTCGCCTATTTATTCACAAATTAATCAGGTCAGAAACACGGAGTGCTCTGCACAAAAGTATTCTCTCACTGCCAGCAAGGTCTGTATTCCATACAGTGGACAATATGAATATTCCACTGTCTCTTCTTATCTGTGAACAACTTCAGTTTTCCTCTAAAGTCCAAATGCTCCCTATGGGAAGCGGAGCACCCAAACCTCACTCCCGTCCTTTGGAACAGCCTGCAAGAGAAATCTGAGAGCGTATCCAGAGGAGGGCCACAAAGCTGATCAGAGGGCTGGAGCATCTCTTCTACAGAGACAGGCTGAGAGAGTTGGGGCTGCTCAGCCTGGAGAAGAGAAGGCTCCAGGGACATCTTATAGTAGCCTTCCAGTACCTGAAGGGGGCTGCTACAGGAAAGCTAGGGAGGTGCTGTTCACAAGTGACAGGACAAGGGGCAATGGTTTTAAACTAGAGCAGAGTAGATTTAGATTAGACATTAGGAAAATAATCTCTACTATGAGGATGGTGAAACGCTGGAACAAGTTGCCCAAAGAAGCTGTGTGCCCAAAGAAGTGTACACTTCCAGGCTCATTCCTGGAAGTGTACAAGGTCAGGTTGGACAGGGCTCTGAGCAATCTGATCTAGTTAAAGATGTCCCTGCTTACTGCAGGGAGGTTGGATTAGATGGCCTTTAGAGGTCCCTTCCAACCTAACACATTTTATGTTTCTATATTAGTATCTAAAGCTAAATAGTTAAAGCAGACAGTGTGAACACACATGCTCAGACTGGAGCGTACTAATTGTCCTAACACAGAGCATCGATGTTGCCATGGCTGCTTTAAATTAGCTTTTTCTAGTAGCAAGAGAAATATGGATATGGAAGCATAAAGCACAGCCTGAGCCTGTTTAGTCAAACTGGCAAGTGGATTTTAGAAACTGCACAGACCACTGTGCTGTATGTTCTCACAAGTATCCAGGTAGGCAGCTTAACTGCAGTCTCAAAAATAACTGAGGAGCAGGCACATCCCTAAGTCTGGAAACACAAAGTAAAAAGAACCAATTAATCAAAGATTTACCACACAGTCCCTGTGGGCTGCCTGCCCACCAAACTGAAGAGGCAATCCCATACTTTTCATAAGCTCGGCCTCAGAGTCTAGTTCAACTTCTTCCAGGTCGAGCGCGTGATTAGTATCCACCTTAAAGGTCCCATTGGAGCAACGGTTCTCCTCCTCGGATGCTTGTTCTTCCCCTAGTAACAAATCATATTAAGCAAATAAAATCTGCTTCTGACACTCAATGCAACAGCATGACCTACAAAAATCTGTAGAGCTCTTGAGCTTCCTTTCCCATTTCAAATTTTCATCATAAAACATCTTTTCTGCACACCTATCAGTAGGAGCCAACATCTAACTTCGACAGCCAAAACATTGCACTGAGTCTGGCTGGGATGGAGTAAACTTTCCTGGTATCAGTCCCCGAGGTGCTGTGTTTTGGATCCGTGGATAAAAGCCTGGATAACACATCCATGTTTTGGCTACTGCTAGGCAGTGCTTGCACAGCTTCGTAATTTTCTCTTTTCTCTACTCTGCCCTCTCCAGCAAGTAGCCTGGGCCCAGCAAGAGATCAGAAGGGGACACTGCTGACCCAAACTAGCCGCGGGGATACTCAACACCTTATAATGTGATGCTCAAGAATAAAAACTGGGGTAGAGGGTACAGGTGCTTGGGGACAACCCACCACAAACATTCGCTTCAATAACTTGTACAGAAAGCTATAATACTCAGCAAACAACAAAAAATTAATATTAGAAAAAGAAAATTCTTTACAGGATTTTACAAAAATGTAATGTGTGACCTACTGAACACAGTTATCTCAGAAACAACTGATTAACTATCAAAACAGCGCTTCCACATTTATCATATTTTCAAGGAACATCATACATATATAGAATGACAAATACCATTGAGAAAGTAGGAACTGTATATTAATGAAACTTACGAAATACAAAAGCTCTTGACACAGTTGATAAGACTAAAAAAATATAAGATTTTTTTTTTGATCAGGATATATTTACTACCAAATTACTGCACAGCACAAGACTCTTCTGTTTTTAACTGATTACTCTCACGTGCACAAAAACATGGTTTATATTCTCCTTCTTCACTCCATTCACACTGCCCCCATCCAACCTGTGCTACTCTTTCAGTTTCTATGAACATCCCTTTCTGTTCAGGCTCCTTCCTTTCAAATCAAGATACTATATGATGCTGGAAGTAGCAACTGAAAAAATCAGATACCAAAAAAATCACGTTCAGATATGCACGTGTGGGGAATTTGAGAAGACAGAGCAAGGGACTGGTGTTCAATTTGCCAGAGCATGCACCATGATTATTCCCAAAATAGAAGCAAGCAGCAAGAGACTTACTCCTCCGTTCCTCCTCACATGACTTTCACGTACATGCAAATCATAATTTCCCCCATCAGGACTACTGCTTCTTCTCTGCTTCTGGCCCAGCAGATTAAACAGCAACAGCTAATGCCCTAGGCTGGGATAGAGGCAGGAGGACAGCATTACTCCCAGGCAAATATCTAGGATTTGCAGACCCTCCATTATATAATTAGTTTCAAGATAGGGAAGCCGAAATTATGATTTGAGAGCAGTACTTGTATGCTAATCTACTCTATGCATCAGGTAGAGATTATGTGAGCTGGGAAGTCTGTTCAGACAGAAACAAACATTGCACCTGGTTTGACATAAAATTCCACATCAAGATTATAGTAACCTGAAAGTTACACGAGCGTCAAGTTATTCACATCCATCCCTGTAGCAAAAGCACTGAAAATCAACGCAGAAATAAGAACAAAACTATGGGTTAGCAGTGATACGGTCCTACAGTACCTTAAATAACCACATGAAGCTCACTTTAACTGCACATCATACTGCACATTACATTTCATTACCTTACCTGTACTATCATTGTCATCTTTGACATAAAATCCTTTTAATCCCAGCTTATATAATTTTCGATCTCTGTAAAAATGAAGAGAGGCATTAACACAGAAAGCCATCGTTAAAATGAGGGTTTTTTTACAGTAAAAACAATCATTCAGTGGAACCATCTCCACAGGAACATTGCAGAGTCTCTGTCCCTAGAGGTTTTGAGATGCAGTTGGACAGGGTAACCTCACGTGGGCTCCTTTTCCTAGGAAATGTTGGCCCAGATCATGCTCCTAGGTCCCCTCCTACCTGGGCTGCTGTAAACACCTGGGGCAAAGAAAAATGTGGAAAAGTCATCACTTAGAGGCCCGACGTGAAAAGTCTCACGAGAGAGGTTCAGACAATGCTGCTGCTGCTCCTACACAGAATACTCGGGAACTGCTAACATTTTTGAAGGCCCACAAAACATTCTGCTCAAGGGGGCGGAATTTAGTGCCTCCAGTCCAAAGCTGCAAATATTCCGGCCGCCTCCTGCCTGCAAG
>NW_009705032.1:0-16501 GCF_000703405.1 Apaloderma vittatum
TATACACACACACACACCCCCTGCTTGGCTGGGTGATTAAAGAGGAAGAGGATGCAGGAGTTACAATCCAGCAGTTTCCAAGTACATCTCAAGGCTGTAAACACCACAGCTCTTCAGTTAGGATGAACTGATCGGTAACACTAGGGATGAGAGAAGGAATTAAAAAAAAATACTTTTAAGGTAAATACTATGCAAAAGCAGGAATTTGCTTATTATTCTGGGACAGACACTCCTACAGTAAACGTGGTATTGCTGTCTCTGGAGTCAGCAACTAGCCTAGGAGAAACATTATTACAAACCCAGTAAAGAGTGAGCAAACATGGGAGGACGATCAACAGAAGATGTTTGCGTTAAAATCTGTTTTCGACCTTCTGCA
The DNA here is from genome assembly GCF_000703405.1 of Apaloderma vittatum. Taxonomy (NCBI): domain Eukaryota; kingdom Metazoa; phylum Chordata; class Aves; order Trogoniformes; family Trogonidae; genus Apaloderma; species Apaloderma vittatum. The sequence goes on from NW_009705032.1 coordinate 377, forward strand.
GATTGAGCCTCGATCTCTGTGGATGAAGCAGCACAGGACCCCTAAAGGTCTCAGGCACAAGAAGAGCAGTCACCTCTGCCGGGCGCTGTGCAGCCCTCGGGCAGAAGCATTCTGCTCCTCACCTTCTCTTCCAGCCAAACACCACAGGGCAGTACCACTGGGACGCTCCTCATTCAGCCCAGGGACTGCTTTGCCTCTTGCAAATCTCCCAGAAGTCACATAAAAAAAAAAATTAGAAAGTCACCCTTACTTGTGTACAGTCACGGAAGTGTCAAAAGTACTAGAGAAAGGTCAAGAAAACCCAATGGCAGAAGTACCAGACTGCAGTTTAAAACAAGCAAGTTGATTTTCTTGTTTTCTCTTACACCGTTTTCAAATATCGAAATAGAAACAACTTGCTACTATCTTGTTCATAAAGAGAACTAACGGCTTTTCCAATATTTTCACTTAAAAAGTACCAGCTACAATAGATGAGAAGCTTTGCAGATCTGACAGATAAACTTTTTCCCAGCACTGACAGACAGGAGAAGTTTTTTTGCTATGACAAAAAGCCAAACAAGATTGCCTTGAGCTGATAAACAATGAGATTCTGTATCATAAAACTGTCCTGCTTCTAACTAATACCCATCAGCCTCTCTTTCATCCATATTGAACTATCCACTTCCTCTCTTAAGGTGTCCAGTGGTGCTTCATCAGCCAAAGCAAATTTTCATAATTTGTTTCTAAAATCCATTCTAGAGTATTTAAATTTTCCTGCACTTACAGCAAACGTCTACCCATGTCGAACCAAAAATCCACTCTGGAAAGCATCTGAACACCGCAGTGAAATGCACAGCGCAACTTTCACAGGACAGAATCGCGTGTCGCAGGCTGTGGTCTCCCCTGACGTGAACTACGTATCCTGTGTGCAGCGCAGCGTGGGAAACCTCTGCTTTGTCATAAAAGGCAAAACAAGTGCACCCCATCTTCACGAGTCCTGGTGATTTTATTTTTTGAAAAGGAACAAGACCGGTGTGTCCAGAACAGTTTTTTATCCCCCTTCTCTGACAGTGCACAAATACAAACTGGGCACAGAGTGGGTTGAGAGCAGCCCTGAAGAGAAGGATTTAGGGGTGTCGATAGACGAGAAGCTCAACATGAGCCGGCAGGGCGCTCCTGCAGCCCAGAAAGCCAACCGCATCCTGGGATGTATCAAGAGAAGCGTGGTCAGCAGGTCAAGAGAGGTGATTTTCCCCCTTTACTCTGCTCTTGTGAGACCCCACCTCAAATACTGCGTCCAGTTCTGGTGCCCCCACCGTAAGAGGGACATGGATCTGTTGGAGCATGTTCAGAGGAGGCCACAAGGATGATCCAAGGGCTGGAGCACCTCTGCTATGAGGACAAGCTGCAGGAGCTGGGATTGTTTAGTCTTGAAAAGAGAAGACCAATACCCGAAAGGAACCTACAGGACAGCTGGGGAAGGACTTTTTACAAGAGTGTCCACTGATAGGACAAGGGGAAATGGGTTTAAGTTGGAGGGGAATAGGTTTAGATTGGACGTTAGGAAGAAATTCTTCAGTACAAGGGCGGCAAGACTTTGGGATAAATTGCCCAGAGATGTTGTGGCTGGCCCCTCCCTGGAGGTGTTCAAGGCCAAATTTGATGGAGCCTTGAGTAGCCTGATCTAGTTGAGAGGCGTCCCTGCCCATGACAGGGAGGTCGGACTAGATGATCTCTAAGGTCCCTTCCAGCCTAGGCCATTCTGTGATTCTATAATTCTTTTGTATCTCAGGTACATTTCCTTCTTTCACCACTAGTGTTGAGTGACAGGACATTTCATGCTCTTTACACACACCCAAACAAGAATATTGATGTTTTCAAGCAACAGGCTTTAAAAAAACCCACCAGAATAACCTCTATTTTCCAAACCTACTTAGCAAAAAAAAAACCCAAAAAACCGTTTTCAGCTTATCGCAGTTGCTTGCCCATTTCAGTCAGAGCACTTTTTCATTCAATGGCACAGGAAGGATCTCCCTTCCCCCTTCAGGGTACTTCTCAGAAATTAGACAGAACCATCTACTGTTATTATATATATTAAAGCCAGTAACTGCCAAGAAGTGCTCTTCCTTACCTATTACTTTTTAGTTTCCCGTTTAACAATGCTGCGTGCACTAAAAAACACCAATACTTCTTACCATTACCAAACCTTCTGCTTTTTAATGGAATTTAGCTGGATTGACTGCTTTGGCAGAAAAAATGTTACAATAATCTTTCTCACACAAATACAGTTTCTAACACTTTTCTTTTAATTATGGTACTGAAGTAAATTTAAGAAAACTCCATATTGCTGCAAGTTTAGCAATAACAGAATTGCAGTCAGAAAAAAAAATGGAAAAAAACCCCTTCCAGTAAACAGAAACTTGCATCAAAATAATTTCTATTTGCATTGCAAATCTTACAAGCAAACCCATAATGCTTTCATTGCAAAATTTCATTGCTTCAAGTACCACCAGGGACCAGGATTGCAGAAATATGCAAGGCAAAAGTTTATTGACGTAGGGTCATGCTAGGGATGAAGAATTGGATACACTCTTATTTTGTAGGACTAATCTGTTCAAATTTTAGAGATCAAGTGGATTATTGCGCACCTGAGGGACGATTTTGGTCTGAAAACGTAAGCACTCACCTTCCAGTCTGACGACCAGAGGCACTTTCAACTCAAGCTCCCGGCAGGCTTTGGTAATACCATTGGCTATAATGGCACAGTTCACGATCCCACCAAATATGTTTACAAGTATTGCTTCGACCTGTAGGAAAGAAACAGAGAAGGAAACAGTTGGGGGGTTGTTTGGGTTTTGTTTTGGTCTTGTTTTTTAAATAAACGCAGATAAAAGATCCAAATTGGGGTACAAATTCCCCTTTGTCAGGCAGGTTCCCATTTACGGAAGGACTGTTCTTCACCGTAGAGAATTTAATTCTGAGTTTCTGCAGTGTGTAGCAGCAGTTAATTGGCTTGGTCTAAACTGGCAAGGCAATTAACATCATAAACACATTTTACATAAGAAAGTGGAATTTCCACTTGTAAGTATAAATAAAAAGACATTAAACTCTATATTTTGGGTTTTTTTAATGTATTGAATAATTATTAGAGGTTGGAGCTCTGAAATCACAGTGTATGAATGTACAGATGCACATGCAACAAAATATTCACATGGACACTTCACAGAACAATGTAGATACACACTTTATCACAAGCAGTACAGAGGGAAAGGTAATATACTTGCCCTGGTTTGATAAAGAGGAGTAAAAATCCCTTCTAATTAACAAGGAGAGGCATGTAATGAAGAGGCATTCATTAAAACAGATTAACTGATGACCTCAAAACACTGCTATTCATCAGTTTCTGGAAACTGAAATTCCTGCACCCAATTCAGAATTAAATTACCCTTCACATCATACAAGACATTAATACATACAAATATTAATACGCTTTCTTTCCACTTGGTAAGGTGGTATAATACTCGACCCAAGTTCATGTACCAGGCTCCCCACCATGGCTTGCTGAGGTGGACACAACAGAGATGGCATTATGCTGTTCCTTGTTCCACAGCGGGGCTAATCCACAGCATTCAGGCTACTCTACAATAAAGCTTCTCTGGGTGTCACAAACAAGCTTTGCCAGAATCATGTTGACTCAAAAAGACGACAAGATAAAGAGGGGATTAGGTTTGATGAAATGAAATATCACTGGATTTCACTTGTGCATGATGTCAACCACAATTATGCCTAACCCATCGCACAAGATGAACAGATTCACTTTGCCCACCTCCAGGTAGCCAGACTCATACCAGCACCAAGAAAACTCCCTGCAGTCACGCACGGTTATAGCTCTGCACAATCAGGTTTAATATTTCTCTGCAGACAAAATGTGACAATTAACTCTTGTGACGTGCAGTCACCCACACAGATTGAAAGCTCACCACTGTTAGTAACGCTGCCATCCACGATGCAGCAATAAAAAGGAAAAAAAAACCCAAACCCAGCCTCAACAAATACTTTACTTCCCGCAAGAAATCTCTCAGTCCTTAAGCAGTACCCTAGAGTGCAAACCCATCACTTACTAGAAGCAGATGCGGGGTTTACATTGCACTATTGAGCTCCAATGCCAGCACATGTCATAAAATGAAGATGGCAATGGGACCATTTCTCAGCACCTGCTGCTCCTTCCAGCTCCAAGAGTTTTCATGATGCCACCCAAAAGAGGTCTGAACCATTCCCATCTGACCCCACAGGACATGGCCCCATTTTCTCCTCTCAAGCTTATTAGACAGTGATTCTTTCATCTGGTATTTCAGTGCCGATGTGCTAGGATGCTGCCTGCCCCTGCCACTCGTCTCCTCCTACTGTCTGCAGTGGAATCATCTAAATTAAGATTTGCTCATTCTTCTGGGTATCCTGACACTAGAAACAGAACTCCCGTGTGCCTTTTCAAAGCACAAATCATCTCTAATGTTATATAAATAGAGCAATACTTAATAATAAACTCCCTTAAAAATCCTGATCTCCAGATTTCTCCCACATGCACAGTAACAGCCTGCATATGGCTTATGACACGGCTTCCTCATCACAGGCAGAGCACATCAGGTACCAGTAGGAAATTAATAACCCAAAGTCAAAACAGAACATACAATTTAATTGATTTTATAACACTTTCTTATAGTTTAGACAGGGGCAAATGTTCTAACCTCATGCTGAAGGCATGCATTTACCAGTATAGGGGTTTCTGAATATTAAGCTGGTGATGCCATTGCAATTACTTATCTCACCTTTGAATTGTTTCAAAATCCTTAACTCTGTAGAAGCTACTAACTGTAAAACCCCAGAAAGCTCCTTCTCTGCCTTGCTCCTACTGCTTGTGCACATGCAAACATCTTCTGTGTCAGGAGACAAAAACACATGAAGGAAAAATTGAGCCTTTCAAATTATCACATTAACCGTTATGGTAGAGAGCTATCCATGCAAAGCGCTTTGATGTTAAAATATACTACTGAAGGATTCTAACAGTGGGACAAGCTGCAGACACCATTCCATCCCTTTCTAATACATGCTCCTAAATCAGGGCCATTGCAACAGGCATGTGACAGATCAACTTAACCAAGTGTGTTTACTTTATCAGAGATAAAGAGGGGGATTTTATGCCCAGAACAGATATTTTAATTCCTAATGCAGACATTCTCATTTAAGGATCTGCTTTTCAGCTTTCAAACTGAATTTTAATCAGGTCTTCTAATCCATTGGCAGCAAAAGGGAAAAAAAATGATGAAGGAAATTAGATGCAGCTTGGATAATTGATGTTTGTATGCTAGGCTTTAACAAAAATACACTGTTAAATTAGAGAGGAGTCTAAAAGGATTCAATCAATAAGAAACTGAATCAGGTAGAGAATTCAATCGTGGGTTTTATTGTAATCTTCCAAATAAGCCAAAAGATCAGTTCAAATGATGCTGAGATTCACTTTAACTCCACCGAAATCTGTGAACATTGTTTATATATGCTTCTGTAGCCTGACTAGATCTTGCGTTTCCAGCTGAAAGGCCTTTAACATTCAGACCCAGTAGATGGATGAAAAGGTTTTCAGTATTTCATGTGCACAGTGAATGCACAATCTCTGTATTATTTAAGTCTACAAGAAAAAGAAACCTTCTGTTGTATACCAGAACCATTATATATTAACATACTCAGTATCTAATGCATAAGGACTACCAGATATATTAAGGAGGGCAAAATGCCACATACAAGATAGCATTATTATTCTAATAAAAATTTTTCCCCATCAGCATGCCTTATAATGTTATTTTGTATTTCAGCAACATTCTTAAGGAAACTAAAGATAGCAGTATATCCACAGGTTAGGCTCTTTCCATCCACCAGAAAAATTCATAGATGTGAAATCACCATCAAATGTACTCAGAACTTGTTATGGACTCCCCTGGAAAAATAAGGGAACCCACAATAGCATGAAGACATCACCATCAAAATGGTGGGAAGCAAAAGTGATAGAAACTAAGCAAGTGCTGCATTATCCCTAACTTTGTGCTAGATATGGCATTGTATCTTGGTAAATACTGGAATACTCATTCATCCCTAGGCTCCTAAATACTATATGAACAAATATGCAAAAACATACATAGCCTCTTCTCTTTTCATATAAGAAATGAGATACATTTATGCATAGCTATATCGATATAAAATCTACATTGCTTCATAACTAGAACTAACAGTTTTAATTTGCAGTGACTTTTTGGTAAAGCGAGCCTTGCCAAAGCCTGCAATCCTGCTTTGAATATCTGGTACCAAAAAACCCCCACCCCAAATAAGTGTAGTAACATACTAACTGAAGTAACGCTTCTAGGAGATTACTGTTAGAGTTGTGTTGCATCACTGGCACAATCCACAGGCTGTTGGGTTCCACACAGCTAGGGGCATTTTCTGTACAGCAAAAGTACCTGTCTCCACTCCAAAAAAAATAGATACAAGTGTGTATGCATTTACTATATTTTCTTCTTCTTCTTCTTTTTTTTCCTATAAAATGTTCTTAACAAAATGCACGCTGACATCTGATCATCATACACTTAAGGATTAATACAGACAGCACCTATAAAGCCTTCCATTTCTCCTACAGCCCATTTATAAATCTATACACAGGACGTCTCGCTGTCTGCAGCCGCTGCATTCCAGTCTGCTGACCTTCAGAGTCCGCACCAACACCGCAAATTCTGTACACAAAAAGAGACAGGGAAAAAAACCCCAACAACTTGACACTTGCAAGTCGTTATTTCTCTTCCATTTTCTGCCTTTTTTATTGCCGCAGAACAACTACAACATAGCATAACACCGTGCTGCGGCACTGAACAATGACAGACGCTTCACGTGAGGTAAATCTCTGAATCTCACATAAACCAGAAATCAAAACACGAATGCAAATTAACTTGGGCTGGGGTTTCACAGTCAGTTGAAGATGACCTAAGTATGGGCAGCCACAGAAGAAGCCGTCTTGCTCTCCCCGTCCCTCTCCTGGCACAGGAACACCGCTCCCCTGTGCTCGTACCAGCCTCTGAGCCCCCTGGGTGCCAAAGCAGCTCCTGGATCCCTCTGACCCTGCAGACACACAAACACTGGCCCCAAGGTGAGGAAGAACCCCCAACGTGCCGGCAGGGCCCGCGATAAGGTGGGAATGCATACGCCACTCGTGAAAGCCAATTGTGAAATCACTTCCTGGATAAGAATGAATATTGGTTCTGTGCAAAGTTGTACGAGGCCAGAAATACAACTAGAGAACTGCCCAGCAAAAATGAAACCTCAAATCACTAAGACCACAACTGCAGAGCACAGATCTCTTCCGAATACCATGGAAAATGTGGGTTGGAACGCAAGCATGTGGGGTTTTTTTTAATGTGCTAAAATACACATTTTAACAAAATATTTCAGGATGGCTGACAAAGATGGCTCAAAAATATAATTATTCCAACATTCAGATCCCTTTAATCAAAGTTTCTGCTAGTGCTTTTTTTTTATGACAAACTCTTTCAAAAAAAATCCCACATTTTATCTCATCTGATGACAGCAAGAAAGACTTGCAACAGTTTTCCAACTCTTAGCAGTGCCAGATGCACGCCTTGTGACTTTGTATGCCACTCTTCCCTTATACGCACACACAGACACATGAACACTCATACAGTGAACTATAAATATTATTATAAATTCACCACTATAGTCTCTAACCTTGCTGCAAATTATTGCTCAGTAGCTCGATCCATTTATTTTAGTTGAAAACAAGCTATTCAGCAACTGTCAGTAAAAACTACATCTGCAGCAAATTAAAAACTACACTGGCAAGGAACTTGCTTACAGTTTGCTTTGATTGAAACCTGAAAAAACCCACCTTTACATTTCAAGGTAGCTGAATTCATTTATTGACCACTCCTAACTCATCAGCTAAAAGTGTACCCAGGCAGCGGGAAGCAGATGATATTCACGAAGTTTTCTTCTCCAGGATGCCATGGGTCACATCGACATGAAAGACAGTGGGTTTGCACGGTAGAGCTGGCAAACATGTTCCTGCCTGGAGCCTTCCAGCACTTCTTGAGGTTAAAACATGTCTCATGTCTCCCAAGACTTCTGGTCAGCAGAGCTTCATTTTGTGGCTGCAAAATCACCTTCTTTTAGCAAACTGTATCATTGAGTTCCCAGGAAATAACTAAGAAAAGCAAGCCAGCGGCATACTGCCAGATATTTGATTATTTCCTTCATTCCTTTAGAAAGACCAGCAGAAGGATGATATGTATCTCAAATCGCTGTGACACGTCAAACGAGGTGGGGAGGTTCGCACTGCAGGACAGCGGGACACAAGCACGAAGATGCAGATGTATTCCCAGCTCACAGAGGGAAAGTAAAGGGGCTGTAACCAGCAGCTGGATCCAGACATCCAGTACTGCAACCCTACACAAACCTGACCGGCACTGTCCCTTAGGGGCTTTATATTTCCATTCCCATCTTCAGAGAGCACCTCAACTCCCAGGCAACTCCAGTCAAAAAGAAGGGCATTCACCACTTCTAAAATCACATCTCCAGGCTGCAGCTCGGCCCCTCGAAGGTCCGCTGGCCTTAGTGACAGCGACGCGCAGGGGCTTCTTTCTCACAGAGCTGGAGCAGTGTGGGAACCTTTACCGACAGCAAAGCACCAAGAACTGCTGCAGCTCGGAGACGTGCAAGGAACACCACTTGGCCGGGATCAGAGAATCCCATGGCCAGGACTAGGGAATCCCAGGAATATATAATTCATCAGCTACAAGGAACCTTCTCTCATTCAACTCCTTAGAGGCTACACACTTTGCTTTTACTAAGAAAGAAATCTGCTGCCTGACAAGGAGAAAGTGAATCTTTTTGTTACCTGTTTCGGAGACACAGACCCTGAGGCAGAGGTGAGGACATTTTCCAAACCCTTTGGGGGTGGTTGAGTTTACCTGGATCACAAACAAATGTTCTTGTTCTTCCCAGACACAGATGTCTTCCCTACGCCTTTTAAGAGGAAGGTAACAATATTAAGAATAAAACCCAAACCACTGGGTAAAACCGGATGCACAGTTCTTCACTTTGGATACAACAAGGTGCATTTAATCCTTCCTATTATTCCATTCATCTTTATTATTCATTCATTCACAGTGTACAAAATTTGTTTCAGCGTGAAAGAAACAGATTATCTCCAACTCTCAATGCAATGTAATAAAATGTAATAAAATGTAATAAAATGTAATAAAATGCAGATGCCATACACTTGCGTCCTCGCTCACTCTCTTTCTGCTCCAACTGATAAATCAGATACGAACATTTTGAAATGTCTCCATATTATTACAGCCTGGACCACAGGTCAAATGTAACTTTTTCACACCCTCTTTTGAAATATTACTCTAATCCTCTAGTATTTTATATCAGACAACATTTATGGTTTGTTTGAAAATAAAGATTAAACCTACTGGATCAGAGCAGTATGAAAGATTTATAAACACAAAAACATTTGCTTAAAATATCCACTAGAGGACAGTGCAATTCAATGTGGAAAGGATTATAAAAATCCCCTTGAAGAGCAGAGTTTTTGGTGTTTTTTTTTTTACTTAAAGCCAAAATATCTCATTAAAAATGATGCAAAATACTATTTTGCCTCTTTAGGATGGAATTTTGAAAATCTGAAGATGATAAATTAAAAGAAGTTGAATCGACAAAAAGCAAAGCAAGAAAGCTTGCAGTCAGGTGCAAAAATACAGATATAGTGCAATTTTGAATGCTTTACACTATTCTAAAATAGGTCAAGGTTTAAAAATCACTAGCAATGCACCTTACGCCATAGCAGGAAGGGAGCTCTGATGAACCTCCAAAACAAAATTCAGATTTTTCTGTCTGGGGGGACTGGCTGACAGGTAGGAAAAGCAAATTAAGGATTTTCTCCGAGGCTATTTTTCTGGCCTGTATTCAAGAGATTCCTGAGGATCCCAAGTCTCACTGAGAGCCAACATCCTGTCACTGCTACACCCCGCTGCCGTATGTTAAGGCGTTCTGACAAATGGCTGGCGAGATGGAAATACGTGTGTACCAGCCCAGCCCTGGAGGAAGGACTTCCAGAAAGGCGAGTCCTTTGGGGCCACGCTGAGAGCCTCGATCCCACCAGCTAGCAAAAGCCAAGGGTTGTGGCTCCACCTTCCGATGTGCTAAATCAGACAGTCAACAGTCTTCAGTCTTTCCTGTTTACAGCAAATTCAGGACCTGGAACAGGATACAGTTTTCTTGGCTTTTGCTGGTTTGAAAGCGATCCAGTGAAGCAATCCTCTGCTGATTGATCAGACCCAGGCTGTGACCCTTCAGCGGGGAAGAAACACATGCAGGTGAGCAGGGTTCTGTAGCAGGGAATGCTCTGGTGCCCTCTGATACCAAAGCTGGCTCTCAGGATGGACCACCAGTAACATCTCTGTCCTGGGATCTTGTCTTACTGCTCTGTGGCACTGACACAAGAAAAAATTAAGGGATCAGAGCTCACCGAATTAATGGTATGTGATGAAATGAGGACTTGCAAATTCTACACCACAGTATGGTATTGGAAACAGTTCGTAAAGACCTTCCTTCGCCCAGCTGCGAGGAGCCCGTGTTTTGGGAACAACTATTCCAATTCTAGGCACACGGTTTCCTTCAAATTCCAAAATATCATGGCAGGCAGCAATATGACCTCAGGAACCATCATTTCAATTTCACTTTTCAGTGAGCTAAGTCTCTCATCGGGCCATTTTGGGAATGCTTCCTCATCTGCAGGACATACACTGCACACCCTGAACCCTGGCACAAACTCACTCATCACAATAGTGTCGTCACGCCCGTGCAGCCCTTGGTACGTGGCCACATTTCAAATGTATTTGTGTAGATGGAGACTGTCATGTGTTTTCTGTGCCTGTGCTACCACCTGGCAAGACATCAGTCAGCTCCTGTGCAGAAACTATACACACCACGTTAATACAATCCAAAGTGTGAGCTAATTAATCCTACTTCTAAACACCGGCAGAGCAGGCAATTGGGTGCCTGCAACCATGCAGGCATGTTCGTTCCCTGATAGGAAGCACAACCACCTCCTAATGTAATCCTTATTTATGATAAGGGACAAGCATAAGGAAAGAGAGAGAAAGAAAAATGTTGAGACTGAAAAGTACTACTCTAAAGTGTATTTGAGAATCAGGACATCAGTTTTCACCATTGTTTTGGGGAGACTTGCTAGAATAATTGCTTTTTGGGTGACAATATGGGAGGATAAGTCTTCTTTCAGATCATGGCTACAAGGCATAAAAGTACATAAATTTGTTCTCACTGTCATTTAAATATCTGAGCTTCAAGGAGATCAAGGCCCTGGACGAGCAGATCAAAATTCAGATGAATATAAAATATAAATGATGACTAACTACATGACCACATATTGCAAGACTGAAAAAACACATATGATTAGTTCTTGTGTGTCAGAGGAGAGTGCAATATTTCAGATTTCTTTTCATTTCCTCTGTGCACCCAGAACTAAGGGCAGCTGCATGCTTATGTCTGATTTGGGGGATTTTATTCTAGCAAAACCAAGATGCACCCATGTCACCCCTCTTGTAGGCATATGCAGTAAGCACTGGTCATCAAGCACTGAGGGAAATTGTGTTATTTGACTGTACCATATTAGCATGATAAGTTATAGATACTCTCCCACTCATCTAAGGTAGTTTATACGGTAGTGTGACTGCAAGTAGTTCTTGCACAACAGCAAAGTCTATAAAAATTGATCCAATATTTGCTAAGTTTTGCCTCTGCACTTCAGATTAATTTCTCAAAGGCACATAGTACAGTTTCTCTAACATTCTTAGTGTCAGAAGCTCAAATGAGTTTTTTCCTAAAAAATAATCAGCTTTCTGAAAAATAACGTAGCACTGGGGTCTTCACTTGAGCAATGTGATACAACAGGCAGCACGGGTTCCCGTCATTTCAGCAACATGCTGTGCCCTGGGGTGCATCTCTGTGCAGCTGCATCATACTTTATGATGTGTTAAAAGGCTACAGGTCAAATCATTTTAAATAACTTGAACTCAAAAAAGGGAATATTCCTAGGAGCTGGAACTTTAAGAGTGAGTCCACATGTTGAAAGACTGACACCATAAGACTTCCCAGCACCACAGTCATGTGTCATTTCTTTACCCATCATTACGTGTTCAGCTCTACACCTTGTTTTGGGTAACAGACAGGGCCAACTACCACTTTTCAAGCCATCATGGAAAGAGATTTACTTCCCGAAACCAACAGTCATCAAAGCCTATCTTTATTCTCTCTTTAGAAATAGTCTTAGAAATATAAAGACTATATTTATCTAGAGTATCAAAATAGTAAGTGATCATATCCATCACAAGGGAGAAAAGAGATGAAGAACAGTTATTCTAGTGCTCTAGAGAGACTTGGGATCTTCCTATTTTGTCACCTGAGAAACATCTCTGACATGTATTCCCCATGCAGAAAAGAATGAAGTGCTACAGAAGCTCCTATCTAGGTCACATTGCTTTTCTCATTGAGACAATGGAAACTTTTAAAAAGGAATTCTGTACTTCAAGAAGCTTAATTAAAGTATAAAAATGCATTGTCATGGGTACTGAACTGCATATACACGTCTGAAATCTCCAAATAATTAAAACCCGTTCTTTTATGGTAATGCTGTAGTCATCAAAAACGTGAATTACTGTGCTCATTAGGTCCGAATTACCACCACATAAAAATCAGCTAACTATTAACACATAAGTAAATCAAAATAGAAATAGTAAAACTGAGAAAGGTGCTAAGAAGAGCAACAAAGAAACTGAAAAAGCTTTGTATACAGGACTAAACAAACCAGGACTTTCCATCTTGGAAAAGCTGAAGTAAAGCAGCCAGTAGCAAGAGGAACAGGGTGCAACTATTTTGTACTTGCCTCCGGTTAATCTTATTTCTTAGTCATTTTCTGTAATGCCAGAGATGGTAAAAATACCAAAGGGGTCCTTTTACTATTATTTTTAAATACGGCATATAGTTATTGTGTGAAACTCACTGCCACAGGATATTGTTTATGTCAAATGCTTACATCAGTTAGGAATATTCAATAACGAATTCATGCAAGGAAAGCCACCGAAGACTAGGATATCAAAGATCACTGTTCGTCTCTAGGAACCCCTGTTTTGGCTACTGGCAGAGAAAAAAAGATCAGATCAAGACAGATCCAAATCTTACTCAACATAGTCACATTCCTCAATTAAACCAAAACGTATATCCATAATTTCTTTATCACACCTATGCAGTCCCCCATCCAAATTAAATCACAAAAACTTAATGTGTGAGCCATTCGTTCCCTTATCAGTTTCAATGATTACAGTACTGTCCAATCTCAGCAGTTACCACGTAATATCATTCATGTACGTGGCCCTGGACAAGTGATTGGAATGGCTGATTTTCATTACTTCTCGTTTCACTTTAATACAATTAATTTCTTGCTCCTTCCTATGCTGTCAAGGAAAGGAGGTCCCATCAGAAGGTGGGAGCTGAAATTCATGCCTATGACTTTGCCCACACGGGGAACAACTTTAAGAACAGCTTTCAAGTCTCCTCTTCCTCTTGCTTCCTTAAATCGACTTATTAAGCAACCAGTGCCCAACGAGCGGGAGAGCTAATTCCCTGGGACAGAACAAGCAGCATAAGTAGAATTAGGACATTTTCCTCTCACCTTGCCAAACTCAGCCTGCAGCAATTCCTGAGCAGCAGCAGCAGATGTGGGACAGAATATTACCCACCAGCTCAGGCTCTCCCAGTCTGCACCAGCAGTAGGTGCCCATCAGGACTTGCTACCACCTAAACGTTATTGAGAACTTTTGTTCCAGAAATGTCTCTTCCAAAGAATGGATGCTCTGGCATTATATATTAAAGACATTCAGCTCAGAACAAGACAGCTAAAAGACAGATAATGATCTTTATCTTCCACAAGGCTTATATAAAGTAGTTTAAACTTCAAAAAAAAGAAAAGTGACAGTTGAAAAATTAATGACCAGTAATAACAGCCCCACAAATAGGATGCTAAGCTAAGAACTGTATTATTGCAAAATAGGATGACTCAGGAGTTGACAAAGTGGTTTCTCATACTTTTTGGATTGTCTTGCTACTTGCAAAGTCATAAATTGCAACTTAACATTTTTCCTTATAAAAAGGGGGAAAAATTTGGCCTGACTCTTGGACAAGTACAAATCAGTGACGTCACTTTACTCCCCCTAATAATTTCACCTATCATCTTCATTTTCGTAAACTTTCTTCACCTACCTTCTGCATAAAAAGAGGGAATCACCTTCAGAGAAATAATTATTCGATAATGATCTACCAGCCACTTTTCACACATTTATCAAGGCATCTGGTAATAAAAACAGAGCTGAATGTTTTAACCACAACCCCAAAGTGATATAATCAGCAAATCTGAACTGTGAAAGAAGTTAGAGAGCTACATTAAGAAACAGATGGAGTGAGCATAAAACAATCATAGATAAGCCAGCATAAAGGAACTTAACTTTAGATTAATCAAGGTTGAGATGCTCAAGGCAGCCATGGGGAGTCATACACATTAAAATTAACAGGAGACGCATGTAAATCACAGCCTGCTTCTTATATCTCAACCCAGTTCTTTACAGAACAACACATGGAATTGTAGGTGTCTCTGTTAACCACATACCCTTGCTTTGCAAGTGATTTTAGCAGTACGGCCAAGGAAAATCTATATTTAAAAAATGGCTCTCCTAGATACCTATTAACTTCTATAAGAATTAGAAAAATTGCAACAAATGTCAGAATAAGCCTCATATATATGCAGTCATATCACTTGAAACTAAGCCTGATGAAACCAGATAAACAGACAGAAAATATTCATTTATAAGACAAACCATCTATCACACATTCAAAAAACGTCACTTGGCTTCAGTAGCACTTTCCCTAAATTCAGATTTTCTGCAGTGATCAATACTATATTATATTTGAAACTTAACAATAGTTCCTTGGTGTAGGAATCCAAAAATCCCAAGAAAGAGCCAACTCCCAAACAAAAACTATTTTAAACCTATAGTGCAAGACTCAACTGTAATATTTAATGCTGAGCAAAGAGCTAAGTCCAGTAATCTCTCATACCTTTTGATTTCAAAGTTGGGTAAGTACATCCAAAGCAGGTTATTTATTATAGAGTTTGCTAGCATAAACATGAAATTACAGGTTTATATCTTCTGTATCTTCTTGGGATGACCTTTTTTTTTTTTTTCCCCTTTATTAATTTCACTGCTGGATGATCCACAGAAAAGAAAAATTTCCTGTTGCCACAATCTATTTCATTGCCTCAGAAACACACCTTGTTCTCCCATCCACACAGTTCCGAGAACCAATTATCGTCATCTGGGCTAAACTATAAAAGTAAAAGCAAATTCAAAGTCCATATTTCAAAAGAAAAAAATACAAATGGTTATAAGGAAGGAAATTAATGCAGGCAGAAACAGTTTAATGCATGTGTTGCATGTATTTTTTGTTAATTACTTTTCAAGTACTTAAGCACAGTTAGTAGCTAAAGACAGTTTGAGAGATTACACAAAAGCGTATCCAAGTGGGTGTTTCACGCTGAGCCACAGTCTGCCATGGTAGTATCGATTAATCAGGAAAGTCTCGCCTCCACTTTCAAGGTCCTTAACGACCCACCATAATCTCACTCCCATTGTCTCTTTTCTAGCATCAACAGGGTAGGTTCCTGCCCAGATTCTATCCTGCCACTTGATGGCATCCACCAGCTAAACTTAAACAGTCATCTCAATCCATCTTCTCATGCCTGAAAGAAGCTTTCCATTAAGATTCCCCCTGCCACCTTTTAGTCATGACATCTATAACCTTCCAAAAACCTCATGGGCTGACAGAGGTAAGACTCTTGGCAACGTGAAATCACTGTGATTGTTGCTCTCCTTTCTCCATCTTGGATCCTACTGGAACCTCAGGGCACAGGTTCCTGTAATGGCTTTAATTCAACTAAAGCATGAATGGAGGGAA
>NW_009705032.1:16532-42128 GCF_000703405.1 Apaloderma vittatum
TGCCTTTTACCCAATATGACTCAGCTGTGATGCAAATTCGCATCCTGGGACTGACAACTTTAGAGACTTGCTTTTTTATGCTGTGTTGATAAGACTGTCCAGTACCATGAAGTCCTGGTCCATCAAGAGCCAATACAAAAGGAAAAATACTACCAGTAAGAACAACAGTAATGACGCTGTACTGTAACAGCAATTAACCCAATCCAGCAGCTGCAGAATGACAGTACTTCTACCGGAAACTAATATACTGGTCCTGAAAGCAAATCCACATGTGCTTCAAGCTACTGCCTTTTAATTCACTGTATTTGCCATTTTAGTGCTACAGTTCACCTCCACAGGAAAGCACTTTAAATGAACGCAGGCACTTGCAGCCACCCACCACAGTGACATTCGGCTCTGCTCTCACCAGTGCTGGCCCTAAATAGAGACAGATTAGAGCTCTCGGAAGGCAGCAGGCGACATGTGGAGGTACGGAAGGTATGCTCAGAAGACCTTCTATCTGTGTCCTTTGAAAGGGATGGGAACGCAGCGGTTTTCAGCAGTGCTTTCAAAAAAGATGATGGGCAAACTTAACACCTTTGCAACAAGTTCGTGTTGCAGAAGGCCCTTATTTTTTGGGTGGAAAATATCACAACCACAGTTCTGTGAGATGTCAGTCCAACTCACTTCACCACAGTTGGCCCTTAGGGCACCAATACATAGTTGAAGAATTTTCCTCGAAGAGTGGGTTCTGGAATTCATTATTTGATTTGATAAGGCCATCTATCAGCTACGTGTGGGCATGCACTATGAAACCCAAGCTGATTAGTTTTCAAAAGCCAAGACACTCTGCAGCGCTCCCAAGAGCTTTCACCTCCGCGACACCTCAGAGTGTTTACAAAGAGCAAGCGAAAGGACTCTGGTTTACTTCTGATTAATTAAAATGTTTTTAAAAGAATTTAATTACAATCTGCCAAACTACACAAATGTAAAGATCTTTCCTACAGAGAATTAGTGATGAACTGAATGATTTTTTTTTTTAATCAAACTGTTGGCAAGCGGTGTGGGTTTCCTGTTTGTAAACAACCATATGAATGCTAAACATATTTATTCACAACTTGACACAAAATACAGCTCTCTAATTAATCATTTCCCTATTAATTCTGACAAAATAAAACCCCAAACTTGCACCCCTCTCTTACTATGAAATAGTCAGCTACACATAAATGAATAATTATCTGGATTATCAACTATCTACAGATGCGTGGCTCTTTTCAGCGCAGACAATGGCATACCCCAGATGCATGCTGCTAATCTTGCACGTTCACTTATTCTTTGTTTTAAGTGAGAAAATCGCCTTACATATTAAATAAGCTCAATCATGGGCTATTAAAACTATTGTTTCAGGTTATCTATTAAGCGCAGGCTTCCCTATCTATATTCACTGCTAAGACACCAGACCTCTTATTAATTGAAAAATGACTGCAGGAGTGGGTAAAATGTTAAAGGCCATGGGTTAAGACTAATTCCGTAAAAATAAGGTAACTCTTAAGCTGTAAAAAGTTGTCACTGGAATTAACTGCTTGAAATCCTGTACTATTTTGAAAATGTAAAGGCTGAGTTTCAGATATAAAAAAAAATTCATTAGAGCTTATTTAATTTCACAGGCTTAAATAATTTGCAAGAATAGTTTGCTTTCCATATCAACAGCTGTTTAGATTTGAAAGACTATATGAGACTATAAGACTATACATTTCCTGTAAAACCTTATTTTCGTCTTCTGAAATGCCAAAATCAGGAGTCAGTATGAAGACAGAGCAAACTACGATGCTTATGTTAAAAGATTAAATTCTTTGCAGGAATGTTATATTAATCAAAAATAGACCAGAAACATAATCTGCTGTTTGAATACAGTTTTGAATATAATGGCACCATTTGTATGCTTTTTTTTTTACTCCATTTAAATGGGAAAAGTCAATTTACAACATCTTTACAAGCTCATTACACTCAAACAGAATAAAAGTAACAGGCAGTCACATTGCACAAGTGACACCTTTGGCAGACAAAAAACTTCTGCTGGTAAAATAAACAAATAATGACCATAATACGAACAATTAAGGACACAGAAGGTGAGCCAAGTCCTAGACTGGAATAGCATGAAGCCACTTCTTTTTAAATGTTCTTTTTTTTATAGTTAACCCTTGAACCAACAAACCACTAAATTTCTTACAGAGTTAATGCAAGATTGCTCCAGAAGTCTAACACAGGAACTTAAAAATCAATGACTTTATTGAGATACATGCATAGCTTTGCAATCTAGTTTTCCTTGGCGTCATGGGAAGAGGAGTGGGAAAGGAGGGGAAACAATTTAACTTTATAATTTATGATGTCAACTGAATGATTCTAGAAAAACAACAGATAATACATTCATTATCAAAGTTTTACTTTGTCTTCAGTGCCTGCAGCTGACAGATATACTCATTTATTATCCTTTGCCAGTTGAAAACTGGCAAACTCTTTTGAATTAGTCCCTCAACTTGAGCCTATGAATTTAATTCTTTCCACAAATGACTGGGCAATGTTTCAAAACTTCACTTCAAGGCACCCAGAAAGTATTGTACCTAGTAGAAAACCCAACAGGCTATTCCCTGGTGTTTGCTGGAATGCAGATTCTCTTCAGAATTAAACACAACCTGGATGAAAAATTTAAGAAGTATCAGAAGTAAAGTAATAGGAAACTCTCTTGCCCTACAAACTTTTCAACAGTTCCAATTTTGATCCAAATTAGAAGCATACGTAAATCTTCAAGGACTTTCATTAAGCAGAGTCCAAACAAAAATTCTTCATTTTTAAATCTGTTCCACTGTTGGAGTTAGAAATTCTCATCTTTGTTTGAAAACCAAGACTGAAACACTACTGAAACTGCATAAGAAAGAATATATACTTTGAAAATAATTCAACAAATGGAAGACAAGGTAGATGGTACAGTGCTTACTGTATCACTCCTTTCATTTGGGATTATTCTGATCATACAGTATTAGATAGACTGTTCACAAAATCTGCTATGAGCATATGATCAAAGCCATCTCAGGGACACGATGATTACCAATCCCAACTCCAGGCAACAAACAAAACTGATGCGAATCAAAAATGAGAAACACGGAAAAAGTGTGGAAAGTTCTTGCTGAAACAACCGGTACATTTCTCTCAAAAATGGTCATAATACTTTATAGCCACCATTTGATTTTAACTAGGTGGATGATAAACCCCAAGTATTAGACTTAACAATATATCAAGAGGTTCTGGAAATCAGAATTAAATGAAGAATTGTGTCAGCAAATTATGGCTACTCACACTTTATAGTTAAAATACACAAGCTTTTGCAAAGGTTCTTTTGCAACAGATTATCAAAGTAATTGTGGAAGAAGCAGCATTGTCATGGATTAAGAGCAAGTCAAGTTGGATTCTGAAAGCAAAAAGAATGAAAGGGTCAGCGTTCATTTTGACAGTTAACTAGCAGTGAATGCCTCAGGGTTTCATTTAAAATACGTACAAGTTCTCCAGAAAGGTGAGCAGTCATACAGCCAGTGGTCCAAATAAAGCAAAATAACTGGACAGAATCAACGAAAATCAGGGGCAGCAATACAGCAATATTGAAAAGATCCAATTTTCCAATTCTTCCAAAAAATTTCCTGTGTGAATGTATTCCTCTGCTTGAGTAAAGCAGTGAGATTATTGTACATGGTAGTGTTTTATTCATCCTTTCAAAAAAACCCAGCACTCACTCAAAGTCCAAATAATGAAGTTTGGATAACAAAGCACCTAAATCCATGCTCAAAATGCATCATTTTTATGTATGTTTTCAAACACAGAGATTGGGAAAAGTCTTATGCAGAACTGTTTTGCAGTGGATTGAAATGTAAACAGGTGTGATGCTTCACAGAGCAATCAACACAGCTACATTTGTACTTCATTAATCCTCATGCAAAGAACACATTTACTTGTTCACATAAAGAACACTTCTTTTATAGTCACCACTATCAGGAGTGCAAAGGATATATAAAGTAATTTTAAGTGTCCTTGCTACTGAAATTATATTCTAAGACTGACTTTTACAAATATATATAACCATTCAAAGCATTTGGATTTGGTCACTGAAAAGTGAATATGGATTCAGTAAATTTAAAAAAAAATACTGCAGGAAATCTGAGTAAGATTTTTTTTTTTGGTTCATAACTGCCTCTTAAAAGGTTTCTTTAACCCTTCCCTTCTCTTCTAAGTAGCCATCTTGTAAAGGCTACTATCAGAGATACAACGAGAAGAGATGACAATTCTGATATCAAAAAGCATTTGCTCGTGTTTTCTGATTCTGTATTCTCTTTCTTCACGGACAGGTTACTCATGCCACAGAAAGCTCACTGTACTGGTGTTTCAGAGGAGGCTTGTTCAATATTATCCTTTAGCACAAATTCCAAAGACAAGCCCAAGGACGTGACATATCACTGTCACCAGGATGTTTGGATTCTTAAGTCTAAACAGTTATGGCTCAGACTCACCACTGTTTTTTTACACTTATTTACAATGAGCACTCATTTGGTGTAATCATCTCAGTTTTTTTCTGGTCCACACTTCAAGTTCCTGTAAAATTTCCCTTCCCGCAAAACAACTGTGTTCCAGTTAATCACTATCATGGCCTGCCTCTATTATTACCTGCTAGGCTTTGATTACCAGGACCGCAGCAAAACCAATATCACTGATTTCCTCTTATGGCTGCAGCTGTGATGATGACTTCCAGAAAACACTGGAACTGGCAGAAAATGCTGAAGTAGTTCTATGCTGAGAGCTTGCTGCTTTCCCTTTCCTTTAAAATCCATGCATGGAGTTACAATGCTACAATTTTTGAAATTATTTTTTTACCCTTCAGGCTTTGAAATCAAAACCCAGCAAGCCCTTGCCAGTCCTTTTCATATCCGTACCAACTGTTCTGCCATACCCAACACTGTGGAATTGCAATACTTCTTTAAGCACACATTTATTATTTGATGAATGAATTCCACACCTTCCCTTAATGACAGAGTAGTGAAAGCTCCCAGTTAAGAAAAATCCACATGATGGTGGCACTGAAATTGTTTCAACCACCTTACGACCACACAATTAAGAACCTACTTATTGTCAACTCACAAATTCAGCCTTGGTCAGGATTTACATTTGGCGACAACCATTGCTTGTATCATGGGCAGGACATGTTCTTTTAAAACATGGAATTCTGCAACAGTTCAGCTTATATACCGTGGAATACAGATGCCATCAGGATGTTTGGATTCTCAGTTCTTTACCTCAGGTCCTCACTTGTATGACGTGCATTTGCAAGCATTCTTCTAAAATCATGTTGGCCCATTCATATGTTAAAAAATACAGAGTTGAATACCGGGCACAATTGCAAATATTAAGACTTACGAACAAAGCCTCCAAGAAACAAGAGCCGTATTACTGATTTCTGGATAGCTCTCTTGGTTTTCCAATTATGAAAAAGCTACAGGTAGCAGTTTCCATCAGGATAACATGACGCTGAAGTTGTCACCTGTTTCGCATTAAATTTTCATTTCTACAGGAAAAAGTCTTTCCTGGGAGCACTCTGCAGCAGCACAAGCCTGTTTCATTCACTTTCCAACACCAGACATGTATTTATTCCTATGTTATCAATTTCGTTGCACAGCTTGCTATGCAACTTGCACACATCACCACAGCAGCAGACAGCTTTTCACCAAAAACTTGTAACTTGACGTATACCTTGTCTTGCCTTAGGCTTAAATTGATTAATTCATCTTTTACTTGTGGTAAAGTCTTCAATTTAAAATATTTTAGTAGGAAGAGGCACATTTTACAGACTGAATCAGAAAGAGGACTTCCAACATCTTTGTCACACTTTCAAACTTGGTATTATGCACAGCTGGTAAGGAAGTCTTTACTTAATTTTTGTGTTGCTATACACATAAGTTTCTTTTTTTTGAGATATTTCTTCCTGCACAAAATACAAGGACTACAAAGCAATGGCTGTCTTGGTAATTTATCCTCTTAGAGCTGAATTTAATTCTCAAATTCTCAGATTTTTTGGCAAGAAAATGGAGTCAGAGAAAGCAACCAGGAGAGTTACTCAGAATCTCAAAAATTCACTTAAGAAACTCAATCTAATACACTGTTCAATGGAAGAATGAAGAATAAATTTTGAGATAAAACGTCTAATACTTTAGAAGGTAACAACACACTACAACTAGAAGCACAAATGCTGAAAGTTAAGTGTGTGAAAATAACACTAAATCAACTATGGAAAAGCTTAGAGGTGTTTGCATGGTATCTGCCTAAACACATGAAGTACATACACGCAGACCGAGAATTTCTTCAATCACAGGACTTCACACTCAAGGCAGGAATTTTTAGGCAACAGTGTGCAGGCAGTCAGACTACATGATCTTAAATGTCTCTCCTAATCTTCAAATCTGTCTCAAGGAGCACATGCAGATTTGGTTCTATACAATCTCGATGCACTTTAACATACTGAGCACGTTACAGATATAAATTTCTTTTTACTCTAGAGTAAAAGGTAAATTTTGCTGGGCTTTCCCCTGCATAACTAGTTGTGGGTGTAGAACCAGCAGATGCAAGCCTGCTCTCTGGCATTCATGCTGGTAAGGTTGTACCAAATGAACAGCTGACCCACAGTTTTTGAAACAAATTTGTTTCATCAAAGCACAGCAGGTATACAAGGAAAGGGAGATCAAAACACACTGAATTGGAATGATGCAAAAAAAATTATGTACCTTAATGACAAAACCAATGGCTGAAAGAGATTCTCAAACAAGTGAAGTAAATCAAAGCTTGTGTTTCCCTGGATATACATTCAAAGTCATAGAAATCGGAAGAACTAGGATATCTTCTGCAATACTGATGCTGACAGTGCATCAAAGAAGAGAACTGGAGAGGCTATGGAAATTTCAGGGTTCATTAGAAACACAGAGGGTGGGGAAGAAATCTGTGTTTGCCAAATAGAAAAAAGGCAAAATCGCTATGGAAAGCAGCTTTAATTTCAAGCTTCTAAGTATTATGAATAATGTGAAGTTTAAAAAAAATAATCAAAATACTCAAGATTTTTCAAAACAGAAAGGCAACAGCCTAGAAGTTATGCCTCATGACCCTTTTTCCTATATTCCTTTGAGTGTCCTGCCTTACCTTCCTGAAACATCCCGAGCAGGTAATACCTACTGACTGGAGCACACAGCAGGTGCTTCCCGGGCTGAGATAAGGAGGAAATGAGCCACGTAGCTTCTACAGGACCCTCCAAAACCTCATCTGGAGCTTCCCAGGATCCACAAAGAAACTTCCATTAACTTAAACGAGGGCTGGATGTGAGCAAAGGCAAATCAACTTTCAGCAGCGTAACTATGTCTAATAGCAAAAGACATCCCTTTCAATTCTTTTACTGGCCTTCAGGGGTCCTAGAAGGTTGGGGACACTGCCGCATAGGTGGCACCTACTACGAAGGAACACACATTTTCAGGGATCATCTTTGCAAAATGTAGCAGTTAACATGTCAAGAGTAATTCAAGGTACTGAGAGTGAGTGAAGTAGCATCATCCTAGTGAATTCTAAGAGCAGGAGCAACCTATAGACACATCCATCAGCTGCTTCCTTGACAGCTCACTGGGATGGTAGGAGCCAAGATGAGAGCAGGGGAGTTCAACCTAGAAAATAAACTAAGCATATGCAGAAATGTGTGCTGAATGAAGCAAAAAGATGAAGGAAAACACCCAAATGTTTTTTTCATGAATTTTCTCAGTTTTGTAACCCTAAGTGTCGGAACCCTAACAAAGACAAGCTGATTTTCATCTGACGTTACCCCTTTAATAGCACCAAGTGTGCTAAAGATGCAAAATGCTCCTCACGTTGTAAATGCTTCACAAGCAGCACATAAAAGCAGCACATTCCAGAGGCTGCTACAAACATGTGCTTCCAGTTATCACCGTGCACCCGCTATTCCAGGTGACACTGTTCTCTGTTTTGCTGCTGAAGGACAGAAATTGGGAGCAGCAGCAGCAGTCCAGCTTGATTTTCACCTGCATTTGACACACATGGAAGGCTGCTTCTAGACCTTTTCATACACAAAGCAAGTCTGACTAGCAGCAGCTAAAATGCTACACCATGCTATTCTGCACGGAATTGCAGAGAACATCACTGCTGAACACCAAGGACAAGGAAAGGTACGTCTCTTGACAGGGAAATGAGACACAAGGATGTACCCACCAAGTGCCTAAACAGGGCTGCAGAACAAAGGATGTTTAATGGCAGTTACGATATCTCATTTAAATGTGAAAGCAACGCTAGAAGGACTACATGGACTGTTCTCTCATCACGCAGCTGTATACACCTTACACTCATGTTTCTAAATTTATATTTATCTCAATGCCAATGGACTTCACAGTCCTGAATTAGTGAATAAAATAAAAGCAACCTGAGGTGACGAAAGATAAAACTATTATTAATTCTGTACATTAATATGAGTGACTCTTCACCTAGTATGACATATCATAGGCAGGGTAGCTACTAAACCATTCAAACCAAGTCAGCATGATCCCTTCTCTCTCCCCCTCCTCAAATATTTATTTTCTAATAGCAATAATGACCTCAGCATTCAAGGCAGACTTTGAAGATTAATGACCAGTGGAGGTTAATGGTCCTCAGCTATTCTTCAAGCCATCAGCTCCTCCCAGTCAGTCATCAATCCCCAAGAAATGCCTTAATGCTTCACTTACTACTGCTTAAGCATCAAGCCTGTAAATTTTCAGGGCATTAAATCTCAAAAAGTAACCTTTTCCTCTTCATAGGCCACTATTTCAACAAGGCAGACAGATGAGATGAAATGAAAGTGACTTCATTTTACAGGGATTCTCCTCAGCTTTACAAAACAGTAGCATTTATTTATTTGCATTTATTTATTTTGGAGACAAATAACATCTTTCTTGTCAATTTGGTAAATTTCCTGACAAAATGCTGATATCAAGCCTTCCTCAGCCAGCACGTGGCAGGGAAAAAAACATCCTTAATGAGAACAGGTTTTATTAGTTTCTTCCTGCTGCAGAAAAAGCAACAACATGGAAGAACTACCAGTACTCCACACTCCTGATGAATATGGCACTGGCCTTAGATATGTAATATACGTAATTTATACACATGCACTCTCCTCCCAGCTCAGCACCAGTGACATCTGCAGCAGGAGACCATGCTAGAGGATTGGGCATCGCACAACTCAAGGCCACCCAACCTGGTTTCTAACACAGGCTCTGCCACTGCCTGTTGGATAACCTTGGGAATGACTTGTCACCTCCAGAGCCCACCTTCTTTTCATGCTTTACTTATTTAAACTGCTTAATGAAAGGAAGAGCTCTGCTGTAGGATGTTGACTAAGAGACCCTGATTTCAGCCCAGGTTTCTATTCCATACTCCAGCATAAATCATTACAATAAATCTTTTCCAAGGGCCCATTGAACTCAACATTCACCTGGACCTTGGACACCAAAGTGGTACAGAATGTAAAAACTACCCTTCCTTCCTCCAAATCACTTCTTAGCCTTTTGGAAAGTCATGGTACATGGTAAAGTACTTGCTTAATTGTCTCTGGATGCCAACAAAATACACCAGCAAAAGTGGAAAAATAAAGCCTTTATTCAAATAGTGACATCATCAATTAAATTTAATCTATATCCATTCAGAAGGTCAATTATCCAAATGTGTCTAACTTAGACTGTACCTGACCTAGGCAGCCCATCAATCATTTAAAGGGCAGCCTTTCTTTACCTTTTTGTCATTCTTCTAAATGGACATCAAGTTTTACATTCTTTTCTCATTGGCATACTCTGGCTAATAAGACCCGTTTTACAAAGTGATCACATCTTGAATTCTCTGACATTCAAAAGAAAAAGAAAAATTCTTTGTAGGGTTCAGTGTCTGCAGATATGACGAACAAAGCAAGATTTCATTATTTCTCAATCATTTTCTTTGAGGAAAGCACCACAACAGATTCAGAAAAATGTTGACATTACATTTAGAAAACGACTAGACATAATATCAGACTATTGTCACACTCATTTATATTGGCACTCAGCTAGCATTAGTTGTGAAGGCAACAGGGCCAGCTGTCAAACGTGCAAATTCACAAGCTATTAGAATGCCAACTGGATGTATTCAATTAGAAAATTTACTCCAGCACTGAAAAAGCTTGCTTTTAAGATAAGACAGAAATGTGGTATGTATTGACTGGGGAAAAGACGACAGAAAATTAATAATCATAGACAGAAATTTATCTCTTCCTTTCTTCAATAAACGCTACTAACAAAGAGAGTAACTCCAAAAATATTAACTCTAGAGAAGCTAATATCCAAAATGAGTCAAATGAATACAGCACAGTCAAGACTATGCCATGGTTTTGCCCCAGTGACTGACAAGGTCTGTGACCTTCTAAAAGCCACCTTGGGACTCTGACCTTGGAATATTCAGTCTTTGACACTGACCTTTCCCCCAGGTACTGAATACAGTTTGTTCTTGATTCAAGCAGAGCTGGGTGGGTTCTAACAGCTCTGAAAACAAAGCAACATAAGAACCACAACTCAGATTTGGAACTCCCAGTTGGCCCCCACTGTGACACATCCTGGCATTAAAAGCCCATTTCCTTATTAAACTTTCAGAGGTTCTTTGAGAGACTCGGTTCCTCCACCAGTGAGGTATTGGACTGTGGAGATGTGCTTGGTCACCACTTCCTACCAGTAAACTGGATAAAGCTCCGTATTTGGAAGTGTCAGGGCAAACCGGAGTGCAAGGGCTGAAAGGAGAATCAGGAAAGGAGGAATAAGATGGGAAGGAGGAATAAGATGTTCCCATATGGGAAGAGGTTCCCATATGGGAAAGGATGCAGGTGTGGAGGAAGAGGCAAGGAATTATAGAGGTAATTTCTGTAACAGTTTAGACCTACTGAGAGAACACATTTGAAGCCAGATCCTGTTACTAGATGCAAATCTGAAATTATGCCACAGCCTCCAAAACCAGCACTTACCACCTGCCATCTTCTGTGCATGCAACAGGATCACTAACCAAATCCCCAAAAAATACCTATGAGGAGTTTCAGTTATTCTTTTGACAGGCCATGAAATATTTTGCCTTTTTCAGCCTACTTCCTTTTAAAGTTTTCCAAAGAGATGGCTGCCATTTTATTTTAGATATTAAGCGTCTTTAGAACAGGAATGCAGACCAGGTAAGTGAAGAAGCTACTCAGCAGACTCCTTGCCTGCATTAGTAAGGGTGCATATCAAGCCAATTTCAGGATCAAAGCCTTACACTACAGCTCTTGTTGTTTGGATTTTTTTTGATGATATTCGCTGCTCTTTGTTTTGTAAAAACGTTTAGTTCCAGTTTCAGTAAGATTAAATAACTATGCTCCCTCCTTCATGTTTACCCCTTTTATACACTTCAAAATGCTCAGCATGTCCCTCTTCCCAGGGAGTAGAGTTTTTTAACACTTCCCCATAACCCCTTCGCCCCCTGCCTCCACAAGTTTTGATGCCCTCTTTAATTTATTCAAACACAGAAGTTTTACAGAGAGGAGAAAATGATGCTATGTCCTGTTTATCAAAACCTACATGGGAAAGATTTCAAAGCACAAGAAATAAAAGTTTTCCCTATCCACATATTTACAAAATGCAATCAAATTGTACTATCCCCCTTTACAAAGTATTAATAAGAAAAAAAGAGTGAACACTTCTACTGTACCTTGGGCTAAGAAATGATAGAGCTAAAAAAACCCCACCTCTGGACTGAAGAACTACAGCAAGATAAGGGAAGCTTACTTGAAAATGTTACGATAAAAATGGGTATAGAGCATGCATGGAAAACTGGTGTATTGGAAAAAGAAGAGAATAAAAATCTACAGGAGATGGTGTGGGAACTTCTGAAGGTTTCACTGCTGTGAGCTTGGAGTGACAACATCTGTTACATGAGCCAGAGATATGAATGTCCTACACAGATTTCCCCCCATGAGTGACAATAATCATTAAGATATAGCATCTGCACCATTACATTTTATTTCATGCTGTTTATTTGGTTTTGGCTTTTTGATGTTGGGTCTTTTGAGAAAATCTGTTGCTATAGAAACAATTCTGTCACAGATGCAGCACGTGAAAAGTTGTGTCAGTGAAAAGTTAGTTTACATACAATTTCGAAATCCGAAAGGTTGTTTGGATAAAAAAAATAAACAAAAAAACCCCAAACAAAACAAACTGCACTGAAATGTCTGTTATATCTGTGGCTACACCTTTACCTTTACTAGTGGACTATACTCGTGTAATGCTTCACAGTACTGTATCCAACCTATGGAGAAAGCTTCTCCCTTAATCTGCAGGCATTCAGTTGCTGAGAAAGAACAGTTATCTCAAAAAATTCCAACTCCAGTAGAATTCGGACCTCTCAGGCACACTCCCAAAAGAAGGATTCTGCCTTAGCACCCCACATTATGCAGGAGAGCAGTCCTACATTCACCAACATTTCCCTTGGATCTTAAGTCTCAAGAACAAGATCATCCCTGTCTCATCTATTCCCGATGTTTTTTCTGATCCAAATGAAATCACTCCAGTTACTCTGGAAAGGTATGAGACATCTCCTCTTGTCCTCCTCCTAAGATTTGCCAAGAAATGCTGCGACAGGATTGTTATAGACTATAGGAACCCAGGCAGCAAGGTGGCTGGAACCCCAGGCTTCCACCAAGGCACTGAGGCAGTTCTAGTAATTTCTTGCTGTCCCTACTTTATTGTCCCTGCCACAGACTGTTTCCTTCTGGAAAACTGAAGCTTTGGAAGTTCTATAAAATTACAGCCACAAATGCTATTTGGAAAGTAAAACCAAAGAGGAATCTACAGTTTATGAAAACAAACCCCACACTCCAAGCTGTCACAATGCCAACAAGAGATATTTGGCTTCAAAGCGCACACAGTTACGTGAACACTACTTCAGATGCCATATATGTGTATGTACTGCATACCTGGGGAGAAAAATCAGTTTAGTTCACTCTGCACAAGAAAAAAAAAAACTGAACAGGTATTAAGAACCAAATCTGATTTTAGTTAGATTAATGCAAAACAACACTAACACTCCATTACCAGGAGATTTATAACTAATAGAAATATCTCACTGAGAGAAGAATCAGACCTTGAATGCTCATGGAAATAAATCTTCTCTCTTCCTATGACAGTTTTGAAATTTCATCTATAACTGTGAAAAAAGAAATCTGAAAAATTATTCTCAGTGAAATCCATAGGCGCACTGACCTTCAGTATCTACAATGTTCAAAGAAAAGACACTTCCACTTCTGAATGACAGATCCATTGCAAATACGGTCTCAATAGCTCCAGAGCGAGTTTGAGAAATACAACTTGATTGTCCATAACTCGTTCCTTCTAACTTATTCAAGCAGTTTTCCTCCATCAAGAGGACTGCATGATTCAAGTTTCATCCCCCTACAGGTAACAAGCAGTCAGGAAACCACTCTCATGTACGAAGTGATCTTAAGCATCAGAGCGATAAAATAAAGCACATGTTCCTACAGTATTCCAAATCAGTAGGAAAATGTGTCTCCAGTTCAAATCTCACAGTATTTACTGCTCAGAGAATCCATAAGCAGTATAAGTAAAATACTAACTCTGAAAAATCCCATTATACTTCAAAATAAACTCTAAGATGCAAATCAGACAAACCTCAACAGTGTGCAAGTCTGGCTGGCTTTAGATAAACCTGTTACATTCACTCTGGAAGACTGTACCATATAGAAACTGTATCTGTCATCTTCTTGCTGAACTATTTACTTGAAAAAAAACCTCTCAGGTCCTGGCCCACTGCTGTGAAGCAACAGGTACGTCAATTCAAGCTGCAGAAACTGCTTTGACACCAGAGATCTCAAACTCCATAGGTGGGACCAGCAGCCACTGCCAGGAACACACGGAGCTTTCTTACCATCATAACTCCTCCCTGGAGAGACCTTCCTTGGATCTTTCCAGCTTGAGATTCCAGAATTGGCTCCAACAAATTAGAGCAACCTTTCCCAGAACAAATCTAATTGATTTGATACGCCAGCCCCCATGCAGACAACATAGCACTAACATGACTGAAAACCAAAGCACACAAATGTGACAGTCCCTGTCCTGCTCTCCTCAGAGCAATCTCCAAACCAGATAAATACACCCAGGTTTCCTTATGGACTAAGGATTAAGAAAGCAGCACGTGATACTACCTGTCTCCACTTACTTTAGTGAAAGGTACTCAAAAACACTTGGAGAATTGCTGCTAAAACCCTTCTAGAATTTGAAAACATTGTTACAGCTCTAAGTGCTTTTGCCTCAAACCCTTTAAGACCCTCTCCTATCTACAATGTTAGATAATGCCTCAGTTCATTACTAAGTTAAAACCCCTATTTCAAGGCCGAAAAGCTGTTGAATACATGAGGAAGATCAAAGCAGGTAAGCTCAATAAACTGCAGTCAGTGTTTAGGGGCTTGAGGAGCATCACTTCCACAGCATGTTGGAAGTAATTTTCTCTGGTGACACGGTATGTTTTGTCTTACTGAACATTTAACCTCTAGATTTGGACAGCACACATTTGGCACGGGCACATTTCTTTAGGGAACACCAGAGTGGTTACTTCAAGTGACAGTTTTCTAATTATTCTGTCAAGCATCAATCTGTGAAGTTCCCAGTTCCTCAGCACCCTGACTGACAGGGCAATCAGCGCTTTACTTAAAGCCTCTAGAGCTGTTCTGTCCTGACAAATGCTTTAAAAAAAACAAACCAAAAAAACACCAACAACCCAACCAACACCTCCTCAAAGGGACTGGAACATTTGACTCCCAAAACAACTCCCCACTTTCTGCAAATATAGGTCCCAGAGTAACCAAAAAATTGCACTGGTAGACATAATGCAGCTGAGGAGAGAAGAAGAGACCAAACCAGCAGTTTCTTTTATATTACAGTAATTCACTTCAGGCATTTTATTTTGGAGCAAATCAGCTGATGAGAGTACATCAAACACAGAGAAGGAACCGAGATAATGCAATCTTTTTCACTAAGAAAAAAGGAAAAGAGGAAAAACTTCACTTTCGTAGCACTTTTAGCTCGATTCAGAGTTCCCTTCATTTCTAATAAATATCATCTTCCTCTGTAGAGGGTGGTACTGTGACTTCTCTTGGGGTCTTACAGCACTGTAAGCAGTGGGACTTTGTGAGTGATAAACAATTAGCCCTGTACCAAGTTCAGGGAATAATACAACCTATTTACCAGTCATGACCACGATTTTCTAAATAACATGAAAGCATTTCATGCTCTTTATCTACCGTGTAATTAAATTCAACACCGGGGCTGAGATTCTGACCAAGAAGTTGGCACTACAATTAAACAAGGTTTGATTTAAATGTCAAGATACTGCACCCGAGAATTCAGGAGTGGAGTTGCTCTTCTTGGCTTGCTGGGACAACCTTGTATTGTTCAACTTAATACAAAGAGAAATAATACCAATATAGAGAGCACCAATACAGCATGCCACGAATACTAGCTTCTGTTGCAATCAAATTTGCGTTAAAGTTGCTCCTTCAGTTTTAAAAGGTAAACTAAGAATAATGCAAGTTTGGTAACTAGCTCTTGATCATGAGCACTATGGAGTGCTCTATGGTAGAACACACTGACTGAACTCAGCAAGATTAACAAACAAAAGAAACACAAAGTCAGGTGTCAAATGAAAGGTAGGACAGTACAGCACATTTGATTACAAATCGGAGTGAACTCCAGAAAATCTCTCCCTAGATTTAATGCTTCATTATTTTTTTTTGTCAAGGACATTAAATATGTAAATATATTCATACACACAAAATGCGGTTTTTTTCTTGGATCTGAGTCAAAACTCCCAGTACACAGACTACCTGTGATTTATGAAATGAAGAAAGGAAGCCTGTTCTAATCAGAACTCAAATCTAGTCATAGGCACTGGCTGCATAATTTTGTTTGTTTGTTTGTTCTTCTGGACAGCTTAACACTATATGATTTTTATATATAAGACCTGTACCTTTATTAAGGGAGTTAATCGAATGTTGCTGAAATGTAGGTACCGTCTCTGCTTAAATTGCTTTTATTTTATCTTCTCAGTTCAATTACTTCCATAGTTTGTATGACTAAGTGAAAACAAAAATGCATTTGAGATTCTCTTTAAGCAAAACACATAAAAAACTTAAAAGAACTGTATAGGGCCCCATGGAAGTTTTGATTAAAGGCAAATCCTTCACAATTCAGAGAGCACATACTCAATCAATGGTTGAAGAGGAAAACCTCCAGGGAGCAGCAGGAACTAAACAATTCTGATAAGGTTTCTGTGACTTTCCAGCAAATAGTAATTTGCTCTTTTATATTTCTTCAACGAGAAGTCAAGCATTGCAGTTCCAAATCTTTAAATCAAATGATTTGCTGGGCATCAGGCATTCAACTTTCACCACCTAGTATAAAATATTGACTCTGCACATTCATTCATTTCTACCCAATAATTGATTCTTCTTTTTTTTTTTTATTTTTGGCCAGTTACAGGCCTATAAGAGTATTCCGGGAGGCTGACTTAATCAAGACTTAGTTAAGAAAAAAGAAATCCTCAGCATTTTTGAGTTTTAATCTTGTCTATACCACCTAAGCATGTATGTAATCTGTTTTCTTAATGAGATGCTTTTACTCTTTTCCCCTGTTATTGCTATTAATTCCAAATCTACCATGCACAAGAGCCATCCACACTCTACATGAAGGCTTCTGCTTTAATCACAGGGTTGGCATTACTCTGTCAAGAGACAGAACTCTGGGTTAACTTTCGCTTAACAATCTTCTCAGCTGGATCCTGTCTGTAA
Source organism: Apaloderma vittatum (assembly GCF_000703405.1). Classification (NCBI taxonomy): domain Eukaryota; kingdom Metazoa; phylum Chordata; class Aves; order Trogoniformes; family Trogonidae; genus Apaloderma; species Apaloderma vittatum. The sequence continues at coordinate 33,475 of NW_009705032.1, forward strand.
ATACAGCTCAATCCAGATGACCCGGCACAATGGAGATTTCATTCCCTTTTCTGGTAAAGCGAATACTGCCTTACGTGGTCAGCCCAAATGTCCACTTAGAAATGCAGTTTTACGGCACTGGTGGCAGGGCTGTTGTGTTGTTTATGCTGAGGCACTTCAGAGGTTCTTGGCCAGAGAAAGGCAACGCTCTGCCACAACAACTACAGCTGGCTCAGTCCTCTGCATGGAGCAGCTTGCTAGCAGCAGAGCAGAGCATTCCTCTACCCCACGTTCCCGTGGAACACACATCTGGTGCTCTGCAGCTCTTTTGGTTGCTCAGGCTTACCTTTAAATAATTAGAAATGGTTTCTAAAGTACGGCAACACCCAGCACTGCACACAAAAAAAGGTTGTGCAGCGTGCACACAACTTGTGCGAAAGGAGTAATCACACATCCATATGCAGATACTCACACGTGCACATTGCCATTTACACTTCACTGTAGCAAACTACACATATAAAATTAAGGAAAAAAAAAAAAAATCTATTTCTTTTCCCCCTACTTGTTTGATGAGTAAAATATGTATGTAAGTGAAAATAAAATAGAAAAAGATATCTTAGAGCCACAGCAGAATATTCAAGGTGAAAATGGTGTCGTATAAGCAGTGAATTTTTTGTTGTTGTTCATTAGAAACATCTGAAATAGCACAGTACCTGCTCCACTCTGCCATATAGAATTCCTCCCTTTGGCGCTGAGCACCAGAGGCAACTCTCCTGTAATTCATTTAGAAGTACCAGCACCAGAATGAGATGCATAACCTTACTACTATTACTGTTAATTTGCAAGTACACTTTACTCAATTAAAAAAAGGAACATATAATTTTGCTTATAGATTTGTAGGAATGAATCAATCCATCTTGGTAGATAAATTATTCATTTCAATTTTCACTAGATTTTCTGTCCACATTTTAGAAAGGAATCCATGTTGTCATTTTAATAACAGAGAGGGAATGCATTCCTTGAATGTGGGTATATACAATAACCTCCCCCTCCAGTGCTTTAGAAAGCACCCACATAGCAAATGAAGGCTGGATTCTGTTGAATAAGGGGGACAGAGAAGTAACACCTTCTGAGTTGTTACAAAAGCAGGGGGAGTAAGAGGGAGCAAAAATATCCCGCTTTCCAACCAGAGTTAAGCCAGAATCTGCCATGGTGCTTGGGAGTGCAAACCAGACAAATGTGGATTTTTAAGATGGAGAGAAAAGATTAAAAAAGAAATGAACAAAGGAACCCACAGGGTAACTATTTCCCTCCCCAAAGGTATTAGCTAGAATCCTAAATGTAATTCAAAGCGTTAATTAGGCTCAGGGCTATACATTTAATTCAAGCCACAGTCACCGAAAGACCAAGTAGATGAGATGTCTTCACTGTACTTGACATAAATAGCACATAATAATGTGGTTTTTTCCTCAAGGACAGTTCAAGTTTGGTGTACAAAGATAAGAGTGTGATAACCACAAAATCTAACATGTTCACAAAGACGGTCCCCAAGCTGCGCCTAGATTTGACTGAAGTGGTTATTTCTGCAGATGTCTGGCACACCCTCCCGCCGCTTTACAGAGATTCCACACACCGTTATTCCCCACTCAAATACTGGAGCCATCTAAATCCGTGGAACTCCTGAGCACCTGAAGGAACCATGGTTAGATGCCCACAGAGTCTGTCTGGAGCATTCCTCTCGTTCCTCCACACGCTGCCCCCGCCACCCCAGACGACACAGACACAAGATTTGGGCACTGGGACATGGAATAACTTGCATTTCTGCAGATTGCTACTGGAAGTATAAGCACTAAAAGAGAGAAGCTCTCCACTTTTCACACTAACCTAAAGAAAACATTAGATTTTAGAGACCGCCTAGCACAACAAAATATTGAAACGTACAACACAGGCAACATCCTTCGAGAAACAGGACTAATTTTCATCTTCCTGTAACAGAATAGTTTTTCTATGAGAAGATGAAACTAAACCTCTAGCAATAAGAGTTAAGAACTACTCATTTGTGGTAGATGTGGACTTGACTTGCCAAGTCCTTAAGCACACAACAAGCTTTACATGTGAATAGGCTCATTTATTTCAGCTTTACCCATCCACTCAGAATAACAGATAATGAAATATTAAAACTTTAAACAGGTTTGAATATCTTGTTGAATTGGAGCATGAATAATGAAGTTGTGAAATAATTCAGTCCTACCTGAAACAAAACAGAGATTTAAGGGAAAGAAATAGCTTCTCCCTCTTTCATTAAGCCATATTTCAAACGCTTTTTGTCTCTTCCAAAGCATTTTCATCATGCTATGCTCAGCTATGAAAACGAATGGATGAACACAGGCCAAGGAATATTTTTCTTATTCAAATATAAATTAAATATATTCCTCTGACTGGAAAGACAGAATGTAGCCTGCTCCAAAATCAAAGTTCACATACTTTGGAAAAATACGTTCCCTATCTCAACACTATAAAACAATTGATTTTTTTTTAAAAAAGACATCTAGAGTGGAATACAGGAAATACAAGATACAGTGCACCTCCAAGTGCCATTTCCATAGAAACAGGTGGATGTTCTAGGAGATCTTTTTCTTAAAAAGATGCCAATGATTTTAAAAGCTACGTATTTGCAGATCTGCGTATCACTCCTGATCACGTCACTGCACCAGTCATTTCAAATGGCAGTAGGAATTAATAATAATAGGTTAGATTATGATAGGTGCTCTTGTTCTATTTCCTCAGTTCAGACACAAAAACCAGAGTACAAGTGTCACAGGAGATGTAAGTACAACATCTGTATTTCTTCATGCAATTCTCTGCTCTTCCCTAATAACCACATTATTGAACCTAACACTGCACATTTTCACCTAAAGACAAGAAGTTCATTTTAAAAATTGCCTAAACTGCTTCAAATTCCCCTCCCCGTCTCTTTTGTTTTTTTAAAGTATAGACATATCTTTACACTCAAATCCTAGCAAGATCAGGACCTTTATCCTTCTATCTCCAAAAGATAATTTTATTATGGGAAAATGCTCATTAATTTTATCATGTTTCACCATTTTTTCCTCAAAATTGAGTTTTACTCTTCAGCTAACCTATGCTCGATCTACCTGTGCCCAATCCATCAAGGGTGCTTCTGAAATTGTACATAAGAACAGTTGATCTGACAGTTACACTGTCAGAAGAACGTGTCTTACCCAGTACAAACGGCTATAAGCATCTACTTGAAATATACAGTTCATCATCTAGGTCTGTTTCTATCAGGAACAGATGGAGGTAAGGTGATTAGATTTCTTCATTTTGATGGGAAGAACAAACACTTTCCTAGAGAGCCATAACACCTCAAACCACTGAAAAATAATTAGTATTAAAATGTGATTTTCTCTACAGAAGAGCTTAAATAAGGACACCTACAGCTTTTCTTTTACTATACTACTTCCTATCTATATTATCAAATTACTTGTCTTTCATTCACCTGTATGCTAGACAATCTATAAGTAGATTCATAACAAATTACTCATCTCACCAAAATTAATTACTAAACTGAGATTCCTAAAATATCTTCCTTCTTTATCCTCACTAATTGTGAAATAAGTCAAACAGATTTTCAAAGTACAATTCATTTGTAAAGCACAGTAAAGGACTAAACACTTTTCTGATGTGCTATGCGCAGCATTTCCTTTCACTAGGCAATTCTAAGACACACAGACGTAGCTGCACATTATATTGCACACGCTGGATACGGCACCAGGAATTTGGCAGTTGGAGGTGATGCCAGCAAGGTTTTCAAAGAGATTCACTGTCTATATCCATTGCCCTTCATTTTAGGCCCTGGTTTGGAGCGAGACGGTGATACCACGCCACAACATCAAAAGATGTACCAACCCTGACCACGTACTTCTCTTAAACACTTCCCAGTGCAGGCTCAGCCTGAGTGGCTACCTCAGAAAGTCCAGGTTCTCCGGTCCCAAACACTCACGAACAAAGAAGCCAACAAAACAAATCCTTCATCATGTTGATCGTTAACCAAATGCACCTCCAAACAAGCAGGAAAATGCAACTAACCTTGCTCACACACCAACTATCTCAAGAGGACAAGGCAGATTGTCTTCCGAGGAATTGAAAGGTCTGCTCTTCACTCTGTTTTAGAAGAGAAACCGCTACAGTGGGGGTTATCACCACACAAACATTTCAAATCCCATCCAAGCAGCTCAATTTTTATTGGTTTTTTTCCATAGATTGTTCAGCGTTTATCTTAAAGCATTCGTGATCTTTCCTTACTTTGACAGAAAGGAGGCGATTACAAAATCTCTGCAAGCTTTTCTCTTGCTTAGTAGCTTTATTTTCATATCCAGTTTTTAAGATTCATTATAGCCAACTTTAAAATGCCAAAAGGCACTCAACTTGTCAGTGCCTATAAATAATGGCAGATTCATGTTAAAGTATATTTACATATCAATTACTTAGGACTCAATACTACACATGCTCTTGAAAAATACATTACTCTTGATTATAAATCAAGACAATTCAATTATGCATTTTAAATGCATAATTGTTCTCACATTTTCATAAATTCTGGCAATATGCTATCAGTCTCTAAAAATGCTTCAATGAAATGAAAGACTGCCTTTTCAATATTTTAAGTGCTCTAAAAGATGACTAGTCATTTTGCATTAATTCCTGAAAAACTACAAAGACACATTATAAGAAATCCTTGGTAAAGTTCTATTAGTCTGTATTTTCTCAGTGATACTTCACTAATAAAGATGTGGGGAAACTGCTAAATTACTCCTATAAACTCAAATCTTACACTGTCTATAAAAGAACTATAAGGTTCTCCAATACCCTTGGTTAAAGGCAAAATATTTGTACAAATTTCTGAGACAGAAAACACAATGTGCCTTTGCCAACTTTTCTCAGCTTTACAAGATGTTTCTGTGCCTAATATGTCTTTTCTGTCTCTACGAACTGTCATCCTATGATAGCAATCTTAAATTCAACAAGTTTCAAGAATCAAGGCATTATTGCCCACAAAAAATTACTAATCACAGCTTCAGGTTTCGGGCTGTGCTCTGACAGAGGAAAAGAAACCTCCAGTCCTTTCACTGGCTGCAAGGCAGGATCAACTCTTCCTGAAGCACCTCGGATAAACGTTTGTTTAGCTAGTTCTCAAAACCTTATGGTGCTGTTAGATCCTATCATAAACTACTGTAGGACTCAACTACTTATTCTGCTGATCAATTTTCAGAACAGCGAACACAAATTTCTTTGCTGCGTTTAAATCTTACTACTTCTTGCCTCACCAAAGCAGACATTGACCTGCAACCCTGGGCAGACTACTTGGGTTAACTGAAGATTTACTTCACTTTTTTGTGTCTGGTTCCCCTTTCAACTCTTGAGTCTCTCTTACTTTTTAAATAAGAGAAAAGGATAGTCTCTCCCTACATGTTTATAGAAAGGCAAAAGGCGCTCTACACATCCTTAAAGGAGATAATATTAAGACGCTGTAGTAAGATCCAGCTTCCAAAAACTATGTGGTATGCTTCAACAATTCATTAGACATTTTCTCACGTAAATGACTGAATTGCAAAACAAACCCAACTGGTTTATTGCTTGTGTCTTACTTAAAATTTAGTATTGTGATGAAAACAATGCTGAGTACAAAACTGCCAAGAGGATAGGGCTCTGTAATAAGCAGTAAAGGAAGAGTGTTAACTTTTATAATTTCCACAGCACTTAATTTCAGTATAATTTATGACCAGTGTTGGGAGCGGTCACCTACGGTAGCTATAACCCGCAGTTCACCCAGAAGGAAAAAACAGAGCAGTCAAAGCCTGAACTTTTAAAAGCATCCACTAAAATCAGGTGCCACCGTTTTCAGACACCCAGCAAGAGGACTATAAAGGATTATGCAGCAGTGTTAGCACCTGACTAGCAGTTAGCACTCATGGAACAGCACACTCTAAAACACAGATATTTTTCATTATAATAACTCTTCAGCTACAGCTTTTGGAGTACTCAAAAGAGCATATGATGCTTTACCCTCTTGTGTGAATCAGAAAAACACACAAGGCATAAAGAATTTCCATGCTGTGTAAAGAAGAGCTGGGTAATGAAGTGTGTAAAAGGGTGCATGATATTTGAATGAGAAAGCAAAAAGATTTCTAATGACTGGGTAAGAAGAGGGTTTCTCTGCATTATCTGAAATGACACACAATCTGACAATTCAAACATATCCAGTGCTAACACTATTATATGTCCATAGCTGAATGCTATTTACATTTCATTTTTTTGTCAATGTTATACACACACTGACATAGGCTGCATATGTGATACAGAAGGTTATCTGATCCTACTGATTTATGGTTTCACATTATTGTAACACTGAGAAATCCATTACTGACAATTAGCTAAATGCAGAAAACACGACAAACTATTCACAACCAGCCTATGCTTGAACTAGGACAAGGCTCACTATCACAGCAAGTGTGGCTATTTTAGATTTTATATTTTTAAAACCTCAAGACACTATTCTTTATTTACGACTTTTAAAACTTAATAGTCCCCTTCCCACTCTCTGAGGCATCCTCCTCTCACTCCACACAAAACTTCCAGGACCATCAGCAATAATAACCATTCTCATCAATAGGCAAAGGCAGCCCTAGAAGAAAAATCAGATGAGTTGGTTCTTTGTTTCTAGATGTTGCCTTTGATGTTCTCTTCCTCTTAGTCAAGACAAACTTGATAGCCTTGACTGATTGGCATGACTAATACTGCAAGAGACATCCTGCAGATCACATTAAATAGCCGTGCAAACTGCCTGCACTCACAGCTTGGCTGCCAACATTATTTTTATATGATGTGATTATAATGTCTCAGTGCTCAATCCTGGATAAGGAGGGCCGTGTGACAACATTCCCCTTTTTTTTCTTCCACTCTCTTCTCTCAGACTGCTTGAAATGATGTTACAGTGGCCAGGATGCAGAGAATAATTGGTTGGGAAGAGAATCGGCACCAGGCAACTCCTAAGAAGTTTATCTGCCAACCCCCTTTCCACCTCAGGCTTGTATTAAACACTAGGCACAGGCTCATTTAATAAGAGAGATTCCAAGACAAAATTCTCAGCTATACAGTCAAGTCCAGTTAGAAACAGTACTCAGAAGAGCATTTTCCCCTTAAAACTGGGAGCAGGTCCTTGCTGAAAGCTGCAGGTGAGAGCAAACAGTCCAGTAACCCACTGATGTAATTACTACACACCGAGCTGCCTGAATGTTTGCAGGCTTTCTGAATTGTCCTAACTGAACTAGCTCAGCTAACCCTGAATTAATTCATCCAAAATAAGGACCAAATAAATTATACAAGGTAACCTTATTTCTATTTCTTAAATCTGAGAGAATACCCCAATTCTTTCCCCTTGGTATAATTTTATCCCTTTCGTTGCCACACTATGGGCTGCAATGTTAAGAAAACTAATACTAAAAATCCCTCAAAGCCAAAAGGATAAACTGATGATAAAAATGTCTTATATAATAAGGATGGATAAACTGTATTACTTTCACACCAAGCACAGCTGGAAAATAAGTGAATTGCAAAAATTATGATTCAGTGACACCCTCTTTCAGAATTCTGTTCACTCTCAGATGCCTGGAAAACAAAAGCCCCAAGACCTCTGCTTCAGATGCAACTTAGTGGCGAGACACATCAGTGCCATTATTTTTCCCATCATCGAGTTGGACAGACAGACGCAGCTGACATGAGCAAACTGACAGGAATAAGAATGTCTACTCCATATTAATAAAAGAATAATTTGAATCTGGACTAAAGAATAGCTAAAGGAAAAAAATCCAGCAAATTTAAGATTTGTGTGTGTTGGATATTAATTGTTCCCTGGATACGAGTTAACAGATGTCAATATGGAATAATTTTTTTCCAAGAGATGTTTGTCAATCTGTCAATAGTATTTTGCTGAAATGACAAGTAAACACTCATTAACATCAATTGATTTGATAAGCCTTTAGTTGTATCATCAATGAGAGGCTTCAAATAAACTTGTCAAAGGAGCTTAGTAGGAAAAGGAGAACAGGAACAGCAAACAAATTTGGCCTTTAACTGCTTGAATCTCACTGATACTTTCTAACACGAGTCAACTGTTAAGTTCAGGACTAGAGATGGTAGTCAATGGTAAAAGAAACCTTACAGCTTAGTTTGCTTTACTTGTACTTCTGTATTTTAGGTCCTGTTAAGGAGACCAAACAACGAAGGAAAGGAACGACGTAAAGCCAAACGCCTGAGAAAAGACTATTGTAGTCCTACACCTGGGTCTCATCTCAAGTAAACGTACCATTTGTGTCGGCACTAATGGGCAACTCTCCTATCCCAGCAAGCTATACAATATTATTTTCATTCTATCAAGACAGCACAGGAAAAAAAAGGCAGAGGATATGACTTGCTTCAGGTTGTTGCTTCTGCCCTATGCCTAGCTGTAGTCAGATATGTGGGATGACTCCAGGACAAAGCAGAGATGGCAACTAAGCTTCAGTGCCCTGGACAGCAGATTTGTTGACACGACTGGTTTATTTTCAGCTTTAGCCTTTCCAAAACATAAACAGTTATCATATGGTAAATATAAC
>NW_009705032.1:42140-97823 GCF_000703405.1 Apaloderma vittatum
AAAACAAGCACCTGTCGAGCTTGGTAAGGATGTGAGAGTACTCAACGATGAGTACTTCAGTGAGGATGGATGAAATAGCACTTTATCATACACACAGGGGAGAGCCAGACATCACTCAGAACCTCTGAAATACTGAAGGAAACAACCTCTTCTCCTTGACTGTGGGACAAAGAGGAGCAATGAAGCTCCCACGGTGCCTCCCAGCAGCTTGAACACCCAGAATCAAGCCATCTTTCCCTTTCTTGTTACTACCTGAACAGGGGGAAGACTGTTCATCCTCTGACAAAGCAGATGCACAGCACAAACTCAGAAACAAGACTGGCAGGAAGGAGGAAAAAAAAAATGAATAAAATAGAGTCTGGAATTTAGACAGTGAAAAGAAAGGAATTCAGAATCATCGCAATGCCCTGTCTGACCTAGGAAGTATTGGATGTGGCAGACTGCAAACAAGACCAGCAGAGTATAAAAGGATCACTGACTCCAGAGACAGCATTTCCATCCAAAAACCAGTGGGTAACCTTTTACAATGAAAAAAACCTTTTTTTTTTTTTTTTTTTTAAGAATTATAGACATTGACAACAGCCAGATTAAACCAGCAGCAACACAGCCAAGATCTTCATTTTTCTTAAAAACAATATCCTCAACTTCACTAAATCAAATCATGGCATACTTCTTTTTTTTTTTTTTTTTCTTTAAGACAAAACAGATGTTTTAGAGACAACTATAGAGAGAGAAAGAAATCAAAGTGTAGTAGAACATTTCCTTCCGGAATATTTCTTCTCTTGCAACATCCTTATCACTGCCAGTGACACATTTCAGCTCAGCTAAAAGACAGTGCTTCTCCATATTACAGCCCTGCAGACTTTTCTTGTTTGTTTGTTTAGTCTTCCTCTGAGGCTCAACATTGTTTGGAGACATTTACAACAGTTAATTGCCCTTCAAGTTCCCAAAAGCAAACAAAGTGGGCATCAGGTTAAAGGTTGCAGGGCAATGACTGACCAGATACAAACTGCAAATGCTGCATCAGCCACAGCGACTCTTGGGACTGAAAGCCCATTAGTTAAGAAAAAGAGAGGATTCATTCAACTATCTTACTGTATACTAATGAACATGTTGTATTTGGAGTGGAAATGGCAGACATTTGCTATATTTTCTGAACAAAATGAAGAAAACCATGAAATGTTGTTGGGTGCTTTTTTTTTGTTTTTAAATGGAGAGCAAATATATTAATATTTGACTGCAGAGCAGTAAGAAAAACAAGAGCTTTGATGTTAGGCTGATATAACCGCCAGGGCTGCTACAGTCTCCTGTTATTTACTGGGATATCAGCATATTTTCCCTAATCCTAATTTAATCTCATATATATTATTCATCAGTTACCATTAATAGAAATTTTTCACCAGATATCCTGTGGAATTGAAACAGCATTGCCAATGGTCACAGTGACAACATAAAGGCCAAATCAGTCAAAATGAAAGGGCTGACACGAAGCAGTTCAGAAGTGACTCGCTTAAACCTGGCAAGCCTCTCAGGAATAAGAGCTGTGGTAAGAGTGGTCACGTGCAGGGCTAGGCTCGGAAGAACTAATGTTAACAACTTAAGTACGGGTGACAGAATTAAATCTCAATAAAAATCCAGCATCTGTGGCGAACAATGCTGTAACCTCTGTGTTTGCATCCATGTTTGCTATGGACTACGGTGCTGGAGCACATAGCTTTCGGAAGGCCCCTCATTCCCCTGCACCATGCCCACTAACAGAGACTAGTGGGACTCTAAGCAGTCATCCTCCCTTTTTCCCCTGAATGCAATCAAGAGAACAGGCAGAAGAGAAATTCAACAGAGCTGTTCTTCCTGTGAATGAAGAAAAGATCAGAAAAGACATTCAAAAGGAAGAGAGGAGGCAACGAATTAATGAGGAATGAGTTGTGGTGCGTTTAGGCTAAAGCCTTCTGCATCTTCAGCCAAAGCCAGGAATGGCACAGCTACAGCTGTGCAGACACAAGCATAAAGGACTCTTTCAGGTCCTTTCCATGGTACCTTTCACTGTGCCCCGCTGTCTCAATTAGCAGAGCTTCATTAGGACAGGTGTAAACAGCCAGTGTTAAACAGCAATATATAAGCAGAATACATAATAGAAGATGGATACATTTACAAGTTAAATGTTGGGCATGCAGATGTTATATAGATGACAGCTACTGAAATGCCTTTTTGTTTTAAAATTGTTTAAGCCCAGAAGTTTCATCACTAAAATTAATACCTGCTGTTTGCGCTGTAGCAGAGAAGAACCTATTTAGCATAGAGATAATTAACAGCTAAGTTGTGTATCTAAGAATTTACTGCACCTGCTTCTCCACCACTAACACAAGTTGCAAAACTAAATTACGCCTCAGCCAAACCTTGATCATCATACGAAGCACGCGCTGCAGAACAGCTCAAACACACACAAACAAACCCTCATGTAATGTCCTGAGAATAGCTAAAACTCATTCAAATGAAGACAAGCATAACAGTTTCTACCAGTATCAGACAATGAAGGAAACTATAAGGCTTTCTAGCATGAATCTCAAGACCCATCCTGCCTCCCTTCTGCCCCAGGCAAGATATCTTGCTTCTCTCCTTCTCCAGGCCTGTGTTCTTTGAGGCATGTTAATGACTTGAAGCTTGTAAGATCACTTAGTAGGACACAACCAGTTCTCTTCCTGTGGCTCTTGGGAAGAACATAAACTTAGACCTCTACATACAAAAGGTCAGCACAACCCAGGTCTATGGTAGCACAAAAATATTCAGGAAGACCTTGAAAGAAAGAGCTTTCAGGAAGAGTTTTAAATATCGCATACAACTGTCTAGTAAGGAGAGTTACAACTTACAATAGAAAGCCAACCTGTGCTTACTTCATACTGTCAATTTTGTTGCTGATTTTGCCTTGAAATTTTGCTGCAAACAATATCCACCTGTATTTGTAAAGTCTCAGCATTTTGTCACTTTTTTGTATACAATTATAGTGATGAAATTTCCATGGGAAGGTGGTATTTAGAGGTGCGAATATCACAGACACAATGAACGTGAGGAAAATGGATGGAAGCACAGAAAAAGAGACATAAAGGAGACAAAGCCAGATCCTCAAAAATAAGCAAAACACTGAAATTGGGACATCAGCAGAGATGGAAAAGATGATCAAAGCCCTTCAGCTGATTTTCATTAGCAAAAAAAAATCTACAGCAACTTAAGTTCTGGCTGCCCACAAAAGCAGAACTGCACATTGGCAGGGATGGTCAGCTGGCACTGCTCCAAAGCCCACGCCTGATCAATAGTCTCTCAGTAGACGTTCTACTTCTATCTGCAAAGTAGACCAATGACCTCAGCACACTAAGAAGCATCTCTAGAAATAACTTCTACTTAATACACACAGACTAATGTCTTCTCCTGTTGTTCGAAAAGAAAAGAGCAACTCCACCTCCATCTGCAAAAGGAAGTGGTACAACGTACGAGGCTACGATTCCAGCCTCTGAATGTTAATAAAACGCAGACTACCCTGCAATGCAGAATCACGATATTTTAGGAACCTCAAGCTTAGGAGGACAAATGAGCCTTTAGAACTCGCTATTTGCTTAATTCCCATTTTTCTTTTCACTCTAGTGTGGCACTACACTGTTAGGAATGACATTTTAGGTATCTAAATCTCACAAATTCCACTTTAGGCCACCCAGCACTACAATGCCCAGCACTACCATATCTGCATTTCTGTGTTGAACTGCCTTGACAAAGTATCCTTTCAAGACTGACCAGCAAGCCTGAGCATAGATCAGGAACTAAAAAGTCAGTGTAGTGGTTCCCAGGGAAATAAATTTCGCTCCCAAACGACCCTTGTAGCAACTCATCCTCAGTTTTCACACCATTATCTGTATTTTTTCAGTATATCATCCATAGTCCTAAAGCACAGCTGTATTGCTGCACAGGGAAGCTTCTGGTCCAAAATCAGCTTTTTTATTACCTTTGGATCAGCTGTCAGCAGCTTGAATGCTTGATATACCTGGGCTTCTTTCACACCTCCACCGAGATCCAAGAAGTTGGCTGGCTTTCCACCGTTCAAGGATATTATATCACATGTTGCCATTGCAAGTCCAGCTCCATTGACTGCAATTGTAAATATCAAGTGCTTATATTTCACATGAAAATATATAAGATTTCAGAAAAGGCTTAAAACATTTTTTAGCACAACCACATAACACAGCTAAAAACATTACACAAACATCTATTTCTAACAGGTCAGTACCCACTCAAGGATACCCAATGCAACAAATCATAGAATCACAGAATGGCACAGGCTGGAAGGGACCTTAGAGATCATCTAGTCCAACCTCCCTGTTGTGGACAGGGACGCCACCTCCCGACTAGACCAGGCAACATATGGGGACCGACAAGGAATAATTCAAAGTTCCGTGCATACGCACCAACATACAGATTTCTTCAATAAGAAATCTCTATAAATTTTAGGACTTTGATGTGCACCTTCACTTAAGCACGGATGAGCACTGGAATGGTAATTGCAGAAACACGGTAACTTCTGATTTATAAAAAAAAGAAAAGAAAAAAAAGGACACAAAAACTTCACAAGACATAATGGACAAATTAACTCCATGAGCTCCCCTCCCATCATTTTGATAGCAGCAGATGATGCTTTGTATTATGTACTTCAGACAACTAAATTTTGGAGACAGATATCAGATGCTCCTGAAATGGCCTTGTAGTTACACAAAATCACAGAATTGTTGAGGCTGGAAAAGACCTCTGAGATCATCAAGTCCAGCCTATGACTCAACAGCATCGCAACAGCTAGACTATGGCATTAAGTGCCACATGCAGCCTTTCCTTAAAGGCCAGTCTGAAAATATTCCCATTGGACTCCCAAGGAACCAGGAAAAGTAGATGAGAATTATTTGTGCCCAGTAAATTGCTCCTGCTAGACAAAGGCTTCTGTGTCACCTGTAAGTTAACACCGATACCCAAGACTAAAAAATAATACCCTACAGTGTTGCCCTTTTTCGTTTGGGTTTTGGAGGGTTTGGTTGTTTTTCATTTTTGGGAGTGTGTGTGGCTTGGCTTTCTTCAAATTGAGATTAAAGTCTCACCGTCACTGAATGAGCTGCAACATATGATCAATATCTCCTAGACTTGTGGTTAAAGTACATATCTAAGCAATGTAAATGCTGGACATTTTCTCACCAACCTGAGATAAAAAGCCAAATTCACTTGGACTCATAACACCATGTTGTACTGGCTAAAAGAATTTGTACAAAATGAAAATTATTTAGAGTACAAAATGAAAATTATTTTTTTACTTATCTCTTCTAAACACAAGAGTAATTTCTGTTCTACAGAAACTTCAGGAAATAAAAACCTGGGATTTTCCTTTTAACAACCACGCAGCTTTTTAAGCAGCTTTCCTTAAAGGGAAATGGAGTTCAATATTCAATTGTACGTGGCAATATCATGTTTTTACACACATGCTTTTGAAGTTCCTTTTAAGTAACACAGTCTCATTTTGAAAGTCAATGATCGAATTTTGATGACTTTTCTTGTTTTAATTACTGAAAAGACCAATTCATCAGCTTAAAAATTCAGAATGTAGAACCCTCACAAGCTTCTCCCTTCGCCCAGCTTCTCTCTGACACCACATGTGCCCTGCCTGTCTGCTCTCGCCGTTATCACCCTTTCATCACAATTTTAGTTCCATTCCTGCAAGAACTTGTGGAAAGGACAGAAAACCTCAGCAAAAGAGACTGAAATACTGTCAAGGGTGGACCGAATGTCAGAATGTAAACAGTCTGTACACTGAACAAGTACGAATTTGTCTTCAAATGTCTTCTGGATTTATTTGTTCTTACCAAAGCAAGCAATATTTCCATCCAGTCCTATATATTTTAAGTCATATTTGGCAGCTTCGTTCTCTATAGGCTCATTTTCAGACTTGTCATCCATGGCAAATATTTCTTTTTGCCTAAATTCTGCATTGTCATCAAAGTTTATCTTGGCATCAAAACAAACAACTAAAGGAAAAAAATAAAAGAACACAGAGGCATTTAGAGATTACAGTTAGTCACAGATTCTGAAATATTAAAAATACTACAGCAGGGAGGGCTGACATACAACGGGCTGAAGTTCCAAGCATTGAGTCCAGCAGAGAAGGGCAAGTTTTCCTTAAATCCTATGTTGAGAGAAAGTAAAGCAAGTATCTCCACACCTTGTTGCAGGATGATCCCTGTGTTTGCTTTAAATAAAGTTTCCATAAGTTACGAAGGTGGTTTTTATCATTTAGACAGGTGGTCTGCAGTAATTTTATGAGTCTACTTTCAATACTTTGAAAGCATGACCAATATAACAAGTAACAGGCTAGCAATCTAAAGCAAGCGAACAGGCGTTCACTTATAGTTCAACAAAACAAAATGCTTTCCTGAGCCATATTTTTAATTTATAATGTTATTAGCTATACACACCATATTTCTCTAAAGACTTGAATTAAAACATCTTTAAGTCAATGTAGGTTAAAAATGATCAAATGATGATTTTTAATTAAAGAAAAATTAGAAAGTAAATACAAAACTTCTCAATGTCAACACCTGCTATGGTTGTAAAAACAAATTAAGAAGAAGCTAAACCTGACCATATTAAATAATAGATACAAAAGACTAGCCAGTAGACATAATATTCCCATCAAACCAGGAGAAATAGAAATGTGTGTAGAGTGAACTGGTTATCTGCCTATTTATTGGCTCATTATTTCTATGGGTTTGCATAAGCAAACACACATTAGATTAAAATGTTCTAAGTAAATGTAAGACTATATACTTACCATTTCAGTATTTAAGTAATTTGACTTGTACTATATCCACGTTATAATTACTGAACTAAACATAATTGATTTTCTCAATGCAAACCAATCAGATTTAAGTGCCTTTAAATACTGCATCCAGAAAAATCCAGTAGTTTTTCTTCCCACTGTGATCTGATTCATACTTCTATCGAAACACATACACGGTCCATGTGCACGTGCTCACTGTATATGTCTTTGTAACTGGAGGTCAACTCCAATTAAAGAGACAATTTTTAGTTTTTGACATAGATACCCTTCAATTAAAATAACTAATCACACAGTCTTTTTGGTGGACAAATACCTCTCTCTCGCTTTGTTGTTGTTTTGGTTTTTTTGTGTTTCTTTAAATTACACAATTGCTTAATTTAGGGTAAAATACATAAGCAAATAGCAAACAAAACATTTAAACAAACATGAGAGTTCAACTGTTTGTTTTGATTTGCATTACTGTCTTCTTGTTTTGGTTTTCTGATGTTTTTTTTCTGATGTTTTCTAACCAACACCAGTATCAAATTAAAACTAAATTAAAACAGGATCAAATTTCATTTCACTGACTGCAGTTTCAGAAAACTATTAATAGTGTTTGTGTATAATAAATCTTTCTTGGAAGAAGCTAGATCTCACCCAGTCAACCATAACGTGGGTATCCGCCAAAAGGCGAAATGTCTGAAGTTCATAATATGCTCCTACTCTACTAGAGCTGCTTTAATTTTTTAAACAATAAATTAAGACCTGTACCATTTTTCATCTTTAAGCTTGTAGTTCCTTAAATTGCTAAAACAACTCAGAGCTCTGTATACCTTAGACATTAACATCCTCAATGTCACATTAATAGAACCTCATTTCTACAGAACATTCATCTTTAACAAAGGCCATGTTGTACAAAGTGGCAGGAAAAACACCCATTAATATTTATCAAACCATTTTCACCATCAAAACCTCATGGTTACATGCATGACAGATTATAAAAATTAATTTTCCTTCTAAACAAATCACAAAGAAAGCTCCAAGACTTATATTCACAGAGCACTTCTGTTGTTTTTGCTAGCAGCGTAGGATTTTTGTCAACTGCCAATTCAACAGCTTATGCTGAGAGCAAATAAAACAAAAAAAAACCCAAAGAAATTGGCAGTTCCAGGCTTCTGACCCAATAGCGTTAACACAGAATTTGTGACAAAATTAAACAAAAGGAAATGCATACAACAAGGTATTTTCTAATAGAAATTCACACAAATGAAAAAAAACAAAGCACAGCAAGAAATAAATCCATCTTAACTGTTACTTTGACAGGAATAATGGTCTCCAAACAGAGACTTATATTTGATCATTAAAAATAGCTGCATTAAGCTACTTGAATGTTCTTCCATTTGTTTTATCTTTATTCTTCTTTCAGACATTTCAGATGGAGTAACTGCTAGCAAAGAAAGAAATAAGCACAGGAAGACTTCTGTGTGTGTCTGCTAGTAAGATGGCTTTCACAGCTTGAAACCCACTTTGTTATTGCTCCTCAGCTTCCTGGATGCAAAACACATGGGGAAAAACCTCAGAGAAAAGAGGATAACAACTCCCACCATCCCTCAAATTAAGCCCTCCTCACTACATATGCACATCCATTCCAGAAAAGCTAAGTTGTTAACTTATCCAAACCAGCTCATTTCTTCCACCCCACAGTGCTCCAGCAAAGATGCAAAGCCAGCACCATCACCATGGTTGGCTGGGATATTTTATGACCACTAGTTTTATTTCCTCTCATTCCTAACTGTCCTCTCCTTCACATGCCTCTGTTTGCCTACCAGTTTCCTCTCTGTTGGTACCCAGCCAAATACATCTGCAGCACCTCAGCGATGCCCCTGTGCCATCACCTGACAGCGCTGCCTCTGCCCTTCTCAGTTCCTTCTCGTGTCTACACACACGCCTACAGTGTCCACGACACACTCCAAGGGCTGCCTTGCAGCATTGCGTGGCTGAGATGACGTTAAGTACTAAACTGAGAATTTTGTCCTTTGCCAAAAGAACAGAATGGGAAGTGCTTCTGTACTGGCCATCTGAGCTGGTGAATACCCGAACAGCCTAGTCCTGGCACCAAGAGCTCACCTCAAGCTCATTTCTCTGCCTGACAGGAGGCGATTGTCATAGCTATCCCAATTTCTAAGCAACAGGACTACTGGGTACCTTCCATACTGCCCTGCAGCGTTAAGGTACCTTGATCAATTATTGTACTCTAAAAAACGTTTTCACTGAGTTTAGAGGAAGGAAATTTTGCTTACACTGTATCAATGGTCTTGAACCCACAAAATAAACTTGGTATGTGCATCAGTCACAGCAGACAAACATACTCATGAATTTGTTCTGACGTCCACATCATAATCCGCGGGAAGGCTCCAGCAATTTTTGTTATACTTATTTTAAAGGTCCCATTTGTCTCCAAAAGGTCAAAAGTGTCATGTGTTACACATTGCTAGAACTCGAAAAATCCAGAGCATTCATTTTACAAGGCCCTATTTCATGGTTCTGCTTTAACTTCATTGTGCAACACAAAATGAGAATGTCCTTCTCACTTCATTCCCAACTGGTTTTAATGACATCAATGGATCTATTTAAAAAACAGGGGAAAATAGGAGTCTGTGGGGTTCTGACGGCAAGTTTTCCATTTCTGTTTAAAATCAGCCTACAGTAGAACTACACAGGTCAAGAGCAGGACTTTGTTTCTCTCCCCCAGTACACATTTTGCAAATTGCATAAGAACCAATGGAGACAGAGTTAGTTCCTAAGAATTTCACTTATTTATTAAGCTGAGTGAGGTTTACAATGCAGAAACTATTGATTCAACGTGCACGTTATTAAGGTACTTCAAATGAGCTGGAAGTCTGAGCACACAGTGCTGTGAAAGACTCAAATAAAAGCAGTTAAAGAATTTGGTGGAAATCATTCTCATAAGGTAAAACCTGAGCAGAGAGCTAAAGGATTCTGGTGGTAAGAATACCAAAAACCCCACCCCCAATCAAAAAGGAATTCAAAAAGGTCTGCTATCAAAGTAGAATTCATACATTTAAGCCATAAATATGTTCTTCTAGCTTAATGTAACTGAAAAACAGTTTTTTAATCATTTTTATCATTGTCTCTGACTAAGCCTCATATCTTAATAGACAAGAAATTAATTTTTACATTTGTTTTTCAAATATCACTTTACATGTTTTAGTGTCCCACAGCCTGTGTTAATAACAAAGAGCACCATTTTTAAGATGTGTTAATAAAACAGGGTGGGGTAGGCTTTCTTTTACATCTTTGAGAGCTTTTTAGAGTTTATTACCAGCAGAATTTTCCTCTGAAGTGGGGGACAATTCTCCATCAATTCTTTTGCATTTTGGGTTTTTTTTACAAAAAGGGAAAACCAAGGCTGGACAACTGGAAGAGACTGCATAGTTTCTAGCCTCAATTCCGCTTCTGAATTCCTGAACAACTTAGCCAAGAATAGGGATTTCTAGTGAAAAGCTCTTTGTTTTACAATCTAGCTGTGGGCACACAGAAAACTGTTTAAAAAATGCTGATTTTTTTCAGTTGGTACTGGAACTCATGCTCTCAAATGACATAGCACTGATCTTCCAAAAAGTTTCCAGAACAACAATTAAGCAGTCACATTCCTAATGTCTGTTAAAATAGGTAAAAGCTTTAACTTTCCATTTTCTAATTTCCACTTTAATCTGTAGGCATATTTTATAAAGTTGGTGAAAAGCTGGAACTGTCTTCATTGTGAAAACAGATCAGATGCCCTTTTTCTTCCCAAAGGATGTAGCGAAGTATCTGGTTCCAGCTGGAATTTCTCCTGTCCTCTAGTAGGTTGCAGAGTCAGGCACTTAAAATTGTAACTCCCCCACGTGTTCACAAATAGCAAAAACCACAAAATAAACCCAAGAAAACCTCAACTTTGTACAAAGAGCAGAAAATGCTGCTGTTTCTCACCAGGCCTAACACATAGAGGTTAACACTTTCAGTATTTGTGTGGCACAACAAAAGGTATCGAAATGTAAAATCTGCCATGGGAATATTTATGAATGTTGCTTAAATTACATCACAAAATGAAATTAATGCAAGGCTGCTGCTACAGCCTTCTATGCAATTTAATTTACAGTTTGCACAAATAAAGAATTATAATGAATCCGTTTGTTTCTTTCAATTTCTTACCTTGCCCTTCTGGAGTTTCACCAAAGGGATTCACTTCAACCTGAGTGGCATCAATTTTCAAGAAAAGATTATACAGCTTCTTAATTTGATCTGCCGCCTAAATTTGATCAAGCAATTTACAATTACCACACAGAAAAACAAAAGTTAATGTTTTCAAGTAAAGGCAAACCATTATTGATTATTTTTAATATATTGAATTGCACATTAGATCTAGATAACTACTGCTTTTATTTCTTTTTTCTTAATCATATTTATATAGCATCTAAACCAGCTCTAAAGTAGTGTTAGGATGCTGCATAGCATTTAGTCAGTGTGCGTTTAAAGACTACGCGAACTGGAGATTTTCTACAAAATAAACAGCACAATGATTACGACAAGTGTAATTTGAAAAGTGCCAAACAGTTCGCAAGGGCGCATTCTCCAGTAGGCTGAGAGCTAAGTTGCATTCACGTTAATCGGTCTAAAATCAGAAACCGTAAAGCAGTACGTGCACATTACTGGCTTCAGTCAAAACATACATTCCTCCTTCCTCCATCAGTCTGAAATGTTTTGATGAAGAAATTATAAGAGAAAGACTCCACACCGGTACTGCACTACACCAGGAGCATGGTGAGGGATGTTCTTGGCTCAGGGCCAACACGCAGCGCCACAGCCAGTTTGGGACCAACGCGACTAAGGCTCGGTAAAGAGTTACAGTTCAGAAACAGCATACAAATTGCTTTACGAAGCCTTCCCTGCTCAAAAGTCATCAGCTGAAGCACTCTCAGTGGTTTTAACCTTTTTAAAAAAATAAATAATCAGTTATAAATCTGCACCCACCAACGCAGAAGCTTCCTGGGCACGAATGCTCCGACTGACAAATTATCCTAATCCTGCACAGGTTAAGGCCGTCAACGGTGACGCTGGGGAGCGAGTCCCACTGTGCAAGCCCACGCTGATTCTGGGCAACCTGAAAAGCTGTTGTTGCCCTAGTACTCTGCTGTAATTCTAACAGATCACCAGAATTGCTTAACTTCTCTTAAGGGCTGCTCCATCGTTTACCGCCTCTCTGAATCAGGCAGCTTAATGTCAACATTTCTCTTTCTCAAGGTCTACAAGTACTGAGGCTTTTCAAGGCAAAGCATAAAATTCCAACCTAGAAATAGTGAATATATAAGTAAGTACTAGGATTGTCTGAATAAAAAGTATGTCCACGTGCTTCAGCAAATTCCTTTGAGTTGATAGCACAAGGAAAGAAAAGCATTCACTGAAGCATTATTTAAATGTATTGTTGCAAAGTCCATATACTGCTGTTAATTATTAAGTACCAGAACTCTTCAAGGGTTGAAAGGTTCTACATAATCATTTCTCCTCATTAGATATACAGCTAAAACTTCAAACATGTGTTAATCAACTTAATGATTATGCATTTGTTAATTGCACGGTTGGGATGGAAAATAATTAAAACTGCTGAATTAAAAATAAAGGAGTTCTACAAAAATGACAGACACTACGGAAAAAAACCCAAACATGCAGAAGTAGCTTAAACAAGCTTTCTCTTCTCTGCACAATGATCCATAAAGGCAAAATATCTTGCATATTTGTGCACAATATGAAATTCCAATATGTACAGAAAAAGCTGGGAGCCTTTTGGTTTTGAGACGAAGATCGGGGCGGGGGGGGGGAAGGTTTCAATTACACAAAAGTTTCAGTTACACACAGACACACTTTTACTTCTCCTCATATTAACAGAAAAGTTTTCCAAAAAATTCTACCCATGTAATTCACTCCAATGGAATTCCAATGAAATCAAAAGAATCCCATGCAGTGTAACAGTATGATGTCACCAATTACTTCAAAGACCAGGGACTTTCACCTTGGAACAATAAGGTCCTTATTCAAACTGCTACAGCCTGGTGACAATTATATATATACAGGTACAATTTAGTACTTAAAATGTCAAAATGGTCCTGATCTAATGGACACTCAACCTTTCTCATTTATTTGGGAAACAGTTATTGTGTAGCCAGGTTACGAAGTCTTCACTAAAAACTGAGAGAGTCAAGTTACCTGTTGTTGCAAAGGTCCTTTGAAACCCAAATTTTTTGCCATCTGCAATGCCTGATGATCCTTCACGCCTTCAAAAATATCTATTTCCTCCTGTAACAATAGTGTGCATAAATATAACTAAATATTCCATCCGAATGGAGATTTATAACTTCAAAAGGAAAACAGTATACATTTGCAAATTAGTAATTGAAGCATGGCTGTTTGCCAAAGCACTCTGAGACTGAGGCTACGGCAGCTGCCTATAGGGTACATTATAATTACCACATCGACTAAGAACCAGCCCTTCCAAATAATATATAATTCTTCAGGGTGGCATGCTGACAAGACAATGTGACACCAGTTTTCACTTTTAATTACTGTACAGATGGCGTTGACGAATATTTAGTCTGTTAATTTTTATGACATCTTCTGGAATATTTTCAAGGCAATAGGTGTCACTGCCCAGTAACACTGTGAAGTTTATCTAATTTTAAAATGCACATTAAATATTTTTACAATTTTTTGATTAATTATACTTGATTGTGTCAATTGTTTTCCCAGATGAATAACTTGTCTACTCGTTGTCATGCCACAGTAACATAAAAAAATAATTAAATTTAGTCATCGTTAAGAAAGCAATTACAACAGCTGTATTTCAGATGCAAAAGTCATTCAGGTACAAAGAAATAAATAGTGAGTCTCTTGATTAGAAAAAAAACAACCAGAAAACCAATAACCGTACTGGCACTGACCCACTTGTGAAAAAGCTGTGTACCTTCCTGAAAGCGAAACTCATTCACAAAACATTTCAGATATTAGTATTAACATATACAACAGGTAACTTAAGCTTTTCTAATTGAGCTGGAGACATAAACACTAACAAAACCAGCTGTTAAATGTGTGATCCCCTCATTTGTGTGAAACGCAAAATTGGTTTTATTGTCTTCTTTCCTCACGTGGAAGAAGGAGAAATAGAAGGAGAAAGGGGTAGGAAAAATATATTCTTTTAGATAACTGTCAGGGAAAAAATTTTCATGTAAAATACTATCTTAATACCTTAAAGATAAGTTCTGGGCTAGTAGCTGCAACTTCTTCTATGTCAACACCACCCTGTGGACTGCCAACCATCACAGGTCCATTGCAGGCTCTGTCCATCAAAATTGCAAAGTATGTTTCCCTGGAAATATTCAGTGCTTCTGCAACCATCACCTAAAAATGAACATAGAGAAGGGAAAAAATGAACATAGAGAAGGGAAAAAAAAAAATTAAAAAAGAAATGAAAACCAGCGACAGTTCTGACTGGTCCATCCAGCTGGTGAAGCTCAGAACACAGCTGCTCACGTTTCCTGCAGTGCCTTAAAATGCAGCACTTTGATACCTGCTACCCTGAAAAGAAACACCTGTTTCACTGCTGTTACAAGATATTACAACCCAGTGATCTTTTTCCCAAGAAACCCTCTCTCCCGAAACAAGAGACTTCTCTGATGTTGCTGGTCTAACAAGAGGTGAAAACCAGGCAGACCCAGTTGTTAGTTTTTCTCCAAGAGAATCGGAGCTGCTGCTGTGTTCACACAGGACACCTCCACATCCCTTCTCATTCCCAACAAGCACTTTGACACGCTGCCCCCAGAAAAACTTGAGTCACTCAGGACCACGGTTTGCAAATGACAGAGATGTTAGAGAGGGAGCGTTGGCTTTCAAATGCATCTCATCGGTAGCACCGTTCCTCACCAGTAAAGCCCGAGGCTCAGGTTTTCTCCCTCGTTCTGACAGAAGACATCCTACGCTTGTAATCTCAGCATTGAATTCCTGCCCTGCCTAAGTATTTCCTGAGTTTACAGATAATTCTGCCATCCAGCTTTTTACTTTCAGTTTACAGAGGCAAACAGAGGTGTGACCTTCAGTTACTGGCACAATGTAGAAACATTAAAAATTATTTTTCCAAAGAGCTACTATTTTCTGTTTATTACTACAAGCTACAGAGCCCTTTTGTATCAGTATTTGACAGCTACGTCAGCATGCAACAAAACAGACGATTCAAATCCTACGTGTTTGGAACCTATAAATAAATAACATCATTAAAACTGGGGGGAAATGGCCATATATAACCTTTGTTGAATTTTCTTCTCCTCCCAAAAACATGCCAAAGTCAAAGTCCTTTTCCTTTTAGTATTACAATTACTATACCTTTCTCTTCATCTGAACTGTCAATTTTTGCAATGGTTTTACAACGGCTACTGAAGTCATTTCAGACATTAAGTAATTTTATACTTGGTAAAGGATGATGCAAGAACACTAAATTCTCCCAAATACTCCTTATCTTAGAAGAAAAATCTGTCTACGATCATTACTAGTTCTTCCTTATGACCATAACAGGTGTCATAATCTAAGGTGCAAAGACTGTAGTTCTGCTCTGCATGGCAGTTTCGCTTTTCGAACTAGAACTTAGGCAGCCACCTCTGCAATTTAATTAGTACTACAGCTTCTCCTTTACAACAACCAACTACATTCTTCCTCAGTAGAGCTGCTATTTCCTATCTTGCAATGGAAGTTACAGCAGTACCACTTCTCTTAGATTACTACAATTAAGAAGGACTAAGTGGAAATGGCTTTCTACAATGACTGTAGACAAAGATCATCACTCTAGACAAAACATCAGGTGGAATTCATTTTATCAGTCATCAGTTCAAACTCCTTAGGTCCAAGAGGCATGTATACATCCGCAGTCTTAAAACTCTGCCTACCCAAGAAGATGTGTTCCATCAAATAAATACTGCTGGGGTTTTCATAGTTCAAGGACCATAAACAAGAGAGATGCACTATACTTTCACCCAAGTTGCTTTTTTTGACATTCTACTCCAGAGTACATAAGAAAGAGCGTACGTACCTTCTGTCAGGCTGTACATCTTAACAGAACAGGGAAAAAAAAAAGTAAGAGACAAGGAATCAAATAAAACCATCTGTGCTCACAACGGAAGGAAAGATGTTATTTCTTTATGGGTTTTTTTTGACTTGCAATACATTTGCTTTATAGTAATTTTGTTTCCTTCTACTTTTACCTTGCTTTATTCATTGAACACTGGGCAACGCAAAGGAATAGTTCAATTAAGTGAGTGTTCAATAGCAAACTAAAAAAAACTAGGGTGAAGGAGACAACTAAGAATGCAGAAAACTATGGTACTACTTAAAAGCATCTGCTTATTTTAAGCTACTATAAAGGGATGCTGAAAGCCCACTTCAGAAACACAGCTTGGCTACCTGCCAAGCTTTGTCAAATTAGCAAGCAAGTATATGGAAAGCATCCTTGAATTGGTACTACTAATCTCTTTACCTGCATGTATGTTTTCAGCTTCTTAGACACCATGCATCAGTGTATCTGAAAAAGTGAGTCAATCGCTTTAGAAACCCGCCAAATAAACCCAGTTGGTCCTACTAGAGCTTGTTAGAGCTGCTCAGACAGGTTCCACAGTGCTCAGGATCAGCCTTAGGATGCAAATCCACTCAATGAGTCTCAAGGAATACATTTGCAAGCACAGCAGGTGGAACTTGCATTATTAAAATAGGTATTTTTCCAGCCACTACTTCCAACCCAAATGTCCTCACTATTGCTAATCAACCACGTCAACATCATCAAATACTTTTTTGTTTTAATTCAAAAAACTGTGGAGAGTATACCTACTCTGCAGCAGACAAGCTTATTGTAGAGTAAAAAAATCATCAAGCTGTGCAACATCCTCCTTGTTTGATGCAGAGCAAAGCCAAGGAAATTGGTGTTCAAGGTCTTTAAATATTATTTGTTAAAGTCTACCTACCATTCACATGACAAAACTAACGCAAACACAGTAATGAACAGTCAAGGGTAGTATAAATGAATCTACAGACTGTTGACTCTTCTTGTATTTTTTCTGTTTTGCTTATGATAAAGCATGTGAAGCATCATTATCTATTTACCACATCAGGTTTATATTTAAAATGTCCTGGGGAAATACCAGTTTTCTTTAAACTTCCTGACAACTTCAAGCTTTCCTTTTTAAAAACAACTCATTAACTAAAAGTTCAAGGCACACATCTAATTTCACAAGGGTAACTATAACAGCTCTTTTATACTGAATCAAATATTCAAAATGTTAATTCTGTTATTGCTTGGAGAGAAAAACATAGGTAGCAAATTCTCAGGTTGTCATGATAAGAGAAGACTGTCTTTTCAGATAACCAGCCTCTCCAAATTCCAAGCTGCCATAAGAGGATTTTATGTAAACTCACAAAATAGCTTCCAAATTACAAGGGAACTGAAGAGACTGCTATTTATTTGAGAAACATCAATCTAAAGGAGAACAAACATGCTTTAAATTCCATAGTAGGTGCACAAACTGAGCAAGCAAGCTGAAAACTCCATTTACTGCTCCAAAATTATTCTAATGGTAGAAAATTTCTATCTTCTATTCCTTCCTTACAAATACATGTAAAAGGTATGTAACTTTCACTCCCTGACTTGACACTAGCTCATTGATTCACTTAACTATCTTCCTTCTGAAAAACTTTTATCACTTTTTTTTGAAACGTAAGTTCACTCAAAGTTTCCAGAACATCCAAAAGTTTCAGACACAAAACCTAAAAACATGCCTTCTCTTTTCTTCCTGAACTGCAATTTCCTTTAAGTACGTGTACACATATTCTTACAAACACATGCAGCAAAAGCTTATGCCTTAAAATCAAAAATGCCATCTGTTAATTATCAACTTCCTCCAAGTATCTGTCCACCATTTTTGGTGCACTGACCATCCACTGCATTGAATGACATCTTAAACATAGTTAAACTTATACTTTTAATCACACTACGGTGGTTTGACCCATGATTAAAATTTCAGCATAGTTCTGATACCACAAGCCTGAATGCCTCAACTCCTTTAAGTACTTTGAAGATCCTAGAGTGAGCTAACTTTGGAAAAGATAAATGCTTTTAAGATATTATCTTTTTCTGGGAAATGGTGTTTTGATGACCTAGATGTATAATTTTAAGCATGCTTTCTTTCCTGTCTAACAAGCAATGGGGAAACCATTAGGATACCAAAACTGTTATGTAATTAATTAACTTAGAACAGGGTGCATGCTCTCACCATAAATTATCAGGGATCAAGATCTCAATACCAAAAATAAAAACCATACTATTAACTTGTAACATACATATGCGATGAAGATATGAATTGGCCCAAGGCTTTTAAAAGCCAGCAGTACAATCAGAGTGGAAATCTATGAGAACAGATGATCAGCTTCTCTCAGTGAAAAGCATCACACCAGTTTACCAAGCATCAAAATACTTGCACAAGCTGTGACCTGAAAAGTTTCCATGTAACTCTATAGCAAAGGAAAAATACACAGTTTATCAAGACTATATACTTTTCTATATGACCAAAATAAATACCTGAAGTTCAGTAGTGCAAACTTCACCCATGGCCCAGCTGCTTACCCTTCACAACTGCTTCTTCATCCAAGCAACGTGTGAGTGGGGAGGAAGGCAATTACAAGTTAAATCTTCTATAGCTATTCTATATATGGTACAAAAGTCATCTTGATATAAAGACTTTCAATAATTCATTTCAAAAAATCCCAACACCCATACCTGTCCTTCATTTCTATGAATTTCAAAGAAAATTAGAAGCTTCTTTTTCAGAACTGAATATG
Organism: Apaloderma vittatum; assembly: GCF_000703405.1. NCBI lineage: Eukaryota > Metazoa > Chordata > Aves > Trogoniformes > Trogonidae > Apaloderma > Apaloderma vittatum. The sequence continues at coordinate 60,904 of NW_009705032.1, forward strand.
TAAATGTATAAACAGACTTGCGCTCAGACAAAAGAGTGAAATTTCCTGTACTGATGTATTCAGAGTAGACCCACCAGGGCAAAAGAATAAACTCAAATAATTTATAATAGAAAGCTGCCTTTATAATACAAAATTTTCAAAGCAAACTGCCTTAATATGAGATATGTATATCCTTTTTTTTATATCCTTAATATTATCACAATCTCTGACAGACATTCCGTAGCGGTAATACTGTTCCTTCTTTACAATATCCAGCATTTCTTTTTAACAATAGCTATGAGGAGTGATGGTAATCTGCTCTCCTCGCTCCCCAAGAGAAGAGCACCTTCCTCCAGCCCTCATTAGACACCATCTTCCCAGACAGGTGCTCCCTTTCTATGCTAATACACCAAGATGTTCACAATATATTAAAAAGTGAACTGCAGCTCCCTTCAGCTCATGCTAAATTATCTCCTAGCATCAAATACAGTGTGGCTCTTTATTACATATCTGCAGGAAGATCCTTGCTCAGTGAAACAAAGTGAGATAAAAATATAGGAGATGGGTAATTGTTAGGATTTCCTGACTTACTGAAGGGCTATCTACGCTCTTCTTATTTAGGCACATACATTTATCAGAGCAATACATTTATGCTGAAGTGAGTCTTGGCACCTTACAGTATGCACCATCATAGGTAAACTGACTGCCACATATTAGCTGAACCACTACTATGACCATATTTCACTCTGTACCTGCAACAAGTTAGGAAGAATCTACATTTAGATTCTGCTGCTGTTTTTTTGAGGGGGAGGTCCAGTTTTGTTTTTTGTTCCGCTTTCCTTTTTAAATTGAAATCATTGTCATGCAAAGTCATCTCTCACTGTCTTTAACAACAGCTGCCCAAAGCTGATGATGAATGAAATACAGATGATATTACTACACCAGGTAATCATGTACGTATTACTTCTCTAAGCAGAACGTCAACAGGCATGTGCAGCTAATGCAACACACAGTTATGCTGGCATTAAGTATGTATTTGATGAAGGATGAAGCTATGATGAAGGATTCCCTTCAACACAGGTAGCAAAACTGGATTCATTTTTCTAACACTAGGTATGTTGAAACTGATAGACAAAATACATACACACACAAAGAAACTAAAAGTAGCCACCATTATTTTTTTCCTTTCATCAACTAGATGTAATCAATCAGGCACTGGAAAAGGAATGAAAAAAAAATAAAAAATCTGTTCAACATATCCCAGCACATTAATGCAAAATTGCAGCTGCACACAGTCCTCAACTTTCAAGATACAGAAATCTTACCTTTTTAACTGTCACACCATCCTTTGGAGTCTGCTTTGTTGACAGATTGTACCCAATCATCTGTTTAGCAAGCTGTTCAACAGTCTTAGGGCTACAAACAAAGGAAAAAGGGTAGTTTATTGAAAGATATTAAAAGAAACAGTCACACAGATATTGTAAACAGCTTAAATATTAAACCAGAAGCAATTTATGATTTTTCAGCTTTAAAGACTTACTCTTTAGTTAGATGAACTCCTCCTTTCAATCCACTATTGAAAATACCCTTTCCTCTCCCTCCAGCCAGAATCTGTGCCTTCAGAACTATTTCCTTTGCCTCTGTAAAAGAAAAGCACGCCGCTAATGTATCGTGTGTCATTTATCGAGCTTGTCAGTGCAAGTTTAAAAACCATTTCCAGGTTAGACTCTTAAAAAAAAAAAACCAACAACAAAAAAAGAGTTGTTCAGAACCAGTGAGCAATAGAACAAGAGTCAATTCAGCATTTTTATAAAGCAACCTTGCAAAAAAGAACCGTTCAAGGAACTTAAAGGATAAATATACACTACTTGTTAGCTGGATAAATATGTCATTATTTAGACCAAAGAAATGCTATTAATGCTACAGTGCCTGCACAACAAACCAGCATACATTTTGATGGCTTATACTCTGGCACAGTTTTAAAAAACTGAAGCAGATCATATTTTGTCTTGAATGCACAAGAAACAAATCCTCATCAAGGAAAACAAATTCCATTCCTTGCTCTGAACACACGTAAACAAAGCTACGAATGTGGTCCTAGAAGGAGAAATCTCCATCTCCAAAGGCCAGGTCAGTGCAGAGCAAGGGCAGTAGCTGTGACAACACATTCATCTGTTTGTGAGGCACCGCTTGAATCTTTGGCAACGTGAGTGTAACAGCATCTTAGTAATGAACCTTTTGTGACTGAGCCAATTTCCCCCCAAGTCTGATGAAATTTCTGGTTTCAGTGACATATGGATTGGGTCACACTTATAAATCACAATACTCTTTGCAGGTGGGCAAGACAACATGAGAATAACTGTTTACATGACACAGAGCATACAGATACTTTAATTCAAAGAAACACATACTTTCTAGACTCGTGGTAGGTAAAAATATTTTACAGGTTGGAGGTGTGGCAATTCTTGGTGCAGACCAGCACTGACACAGCGTCATTTCAAAGTTCTGGTATAATAAATTTCAACAACTAGAACACAGAAGTTGAATGTTAGGAAAGAACAAATATCATGAAAGAAATATTCCATTTCTTGCATCAGGACAAACCCACATTTTTAACACAGGTATTGGAGGCACTGTATTAAGAGATGCCTGATTTCCAAGCTCCTCAAGGCAAAACCCCTCCACATGTTTATCCATTCAGCAACATTGAACATATATCATTCTGACCCTTAAAAGCACTCTCCTGGAACATACTTCATGCATTCTCATATATTCATGTCGCGGGCTCCCCATTACTCACGCCACTGCTAGGCAGATAACAAGGAAATTTAAATGCAACAAAAAGTTTTATATCAAGTGTTTCCTAAGCACAGAAATTAAGATGAATTAAAACTATAAATCACTTTCCAACCTGCAGAAGCAAACTCTAAACTCACAATAGGTGCTGTGATAAAGAATCTAATATAGTATTGTTAATAGATGCTGCAAGCATTTAATTAGATCAGTTTTAGGTGCCAACGTGAGTTTTGTTTGTCAGTGATACGTGATATCAATTATGTGAGCAATCATTACCCTCACTCCTAACCAGCACGCTACACGAGTGCCGATAATCTTCGTTTGGCTACGACAAATGAAGTCAGGGAAAGGAATTAATGTGTACATTTTTATAATCCACTAGAGGATTATCAAGGCAATACAATAACTTCAGAAAAACAACTATCAAAAACATAAACAAACACACCAGAAAGGAAGCATAACCATGTAAAGATTAGACCTGAAGAACTAATCAATAGAGCAGCTCAGCAGAGCACAGTACAGTAGGTTCTTCTGGCCCTGGGGGAAACCAACAGGAAGCAATTTAATTCGATAGTTATTTGCCCAAGCTCTGTAAAATGAAGTAAAGCAGCCAGATCTTATTTTACCGTAACCAGGCTTGATCATTCAGTACTTACCAACTTGATTCACTGCTTAACATCACCATTTTATTTAAAGAGCCGGTTTCTAGAAATGCGCACACAACGTTTTCATGCTATCTCCTGCCCGAACTCCCCAATTACATTATGAAAGACTATCCCAAAAGAAAAATGTGGGTTTAGATGGAATATGTGAAGTAATTCACCTTCGCTTGTAGGCTCTAATAAAAAGAAATATATTATTTATAAAGCAGTATGCAAAGTCAATATTAAACCTATTACAAACAAAAAGCTGTAAATGTAATTGAATAATTACCCCCTTCTAAACTGCTGTAGTAACACTGGTAAAAAGTTTAAGCAGGGCTCTGTAGTTATAAATACAGGATTTGAAAAGAACCTAGCAGAAGCAATGTGTCTTTTACACCACCATGAAGCACAGTATAACATTTTCAACAGCACTGCAGCTGGTAATTAATGCTTCAATGAACTTCTGTTTACGTCCACGGACTGACAAGCCTTTGTGTAAATTCAAAAAAACAAAACAAAGCCAAAACCCCCCAAAACCCAAACTCAAACAACAAAACAGACTGCTCTTTAAGTGTGCACAGCTCTTTTTGTTGGTTTTTTTTTTGTGTGTCACGGTTTAAGATTCTCTTTAACATTCAAAACAATACAAAAAAAGACTGCTTTTAAGTGTCACTAATTTAGCAGCAAATAGCCACAAACTGCTCCATGCAGATTAATGACGCATTTCTGGTAACAGCATGTGTTCTTAACTAATTATAACTTGAATACATTAATACCTCAGACTTAACAGTTTATTCACCGGATCTTACGTTCGTCTTCTTTACATTAGTCTATAGAAAGAGACATGAACTTTTCCAAAGAGTCCTTTAACAACATGGGGCAAAATACAGCTTGTCCGTAAGTCAGATGCCAATCAATAAGCAAGACCTCTACTCCTCAGAGAAGTCCTCAGAGTCTAAAATTTCAAAACTGTGGCTGGCTCTAACAGCATTTCTAAAAAAAATTAAAACTAATCACATAGGAAAAAAGCCTGAAGTACTTTTAAATGAATTCAGATGTTTCAGCAGAACAGGTTATAACACTCTGAGGGACAAGCATCCTCTGCATCACATCAACAATACCTCTCCTTCCCTTCAGACAACGCCGTGAATACGAACGGCAGTGATACTCCTTGCAATTGTAATAGGCTCAGTCCTATAATGAAAGCCTATTTAAAATCAATAAAATCAGTCCTGCTTTTGGGAGCTATGATTACTCCGGTCCACTGGTACTGCTTGCAGCAGAAATGAACAGCTTGTTCTCAGCCCACTGCTGCGTATATTTAACTACTGAATTCTTGATCAGGAAACAATATACTGAGAACCATAGTTCTGCTAGTGCCACAGTATGCTAATTTATTACCTGTGAACAACTCTCCATTATTATCGATACGACTGTGTGACTGCAAATTAGGCGTGTTAACAATTACATTAAAATGTGCTGTCGCTTATCAAAAATAAACTACCATAAAGAATAGACAATGTAAGACTGCATGGCAATAGGTCTCACTCTTGCCTGTTCATGAACAAGAGATTTTCTACCAGAGAGTACTCAGGATTGCTTTGGTAAGGCATCTGACACTACACTATTAGAGCACGAAATCCTAATCACATTTCTGTCTCACCATGCAACTTTCAGCAGTTCGGCTTCTCTAGCTGCAGGGGCTCTGTGAAAATTAATTAGCGTCTCCACCTCTTTCAAAAATTGAGAACTTGATTCAGTATTACGTTAGTGTATTTCTGCCCCAGTGTAAGGCAACTGATCACAGCAGGGCTGACTCCAAACCCTAGCAGCACTGTGAGTACAGCAGGAGCAGCAAAGCATCCCTGGAAAAGGCACAGATCTCTCGTACCGAGCTCGGTACATGATGCAAAACAGATGGAAGGAACCCACAGTAATAGGAGCAGTGCAATGAAGACAAGTTGAGGACATGCCAAAACAAGGTCTTACAGAAGCACTGTCTCCTTATCAACCCAAACAGGAGCATAAACACTGAGTTTATAAAGACACAAGAGCTGTTTCTACAAAGGCACTGGAGGTTAACAAGGCTCCTCCATCCTTCAGTACACACAGGAGGACCCAGTCCAGTGTGGCTCAGTAACTACTTTCAAGTACTACTTCCAAGAACTTTGCTCATCACCTTTCTTTACCTATTACCTAAAGTCATTAAGCCGTGCTTGATGAGCAGCACTCTTCAAGCACATCCTCCTTCTCAAAGCCCCCAAAGAGCTGGGTGGGGTACATGAACCTGCACCCAGCTCCAAACTCCCCACTCCCGCAAAGAGGCTGCTCTAATGACCTATTTACCTGGTAAGACTCCTCCAAGAGATACAAATCACTGTTACGCTTGTACGTATGCAACTTTAAGCTTGCCAAGCTTTAGTCACCATCTTCTTCATGGTTGCTTAGATTATTACTTCACTAAGGACTGCCTGGGATTCCCACTGGATGACCAGTTCCCCCTCTCAATCACCTATACTGGGCACTGATCTAAACCAGAGCAGTAAAATCAGCACTTCACACACACACACTATAATTTAGCTTTCACAACATGGGAATTGAGGAAAACAAGGCAGACATTACAGACATTTTCTGATAGCAATTATACTTTATTTTGGATAGCACAAGAACTATAAAGATATCAACAAACCCCAGAACGCCTACATGCTGTTCCTACTTCAGTCTCCTCAGCAGCATCGATGCAAATCCACAAACGCTCAAGTGTCCTGCCAGGGTTCTAGATAACCTCTCCCAAAAATGCATCTCTGCAGCTCAAAGCTTGTCTTCCAAAACACAGGGCTGCCCTTAAGAGCCCTGGAAGGGTCAAGTTTGGGTTGGTTTGGTGTTTTTTTTATCTACCTCTAATCCAACAGTAAGTAAACCTACTTTCAGGGGTCTCATCTGTCCTGTTCTATTATTGTTGCTTGCTGCTTTCTTGTTTTAATGCTACCACTACCATCTCAGTTTCTAGCTTCCCTTTGGGAAAGACTGGCTATAATTAATTTTCCAAATTTCAGCCACCCTGTTATACTGCTCAGGCAAGATCCTGTCAGGTGCTTATTACTTTTTAACAATACTCCTGTCCAGAGACACCCTGGTATACTTACTTCAGCACAAGAAAGAAGGGAGAAGAATAAAAGCCATAAGGAAGATCATAATAAACATAATACAATAATAAAAATTGGAATAAAGCCCAATTCCGAAATTGAACACTGGATCTTAAAGTTGCTGTAATAACTTTGGGTCTCTTTACATGAGCTTGCTTTGAAATCTGAGACAGCTTTTCCCCAGGAGCAAGTACTGTTACCACTTCCACTGCTCCCCATCTTCTGAAAACTCTGGGGATGCAGCGACTGAGACAGTTCCCACGCTCTGTCAAGCAAGCAGATTGAGACGGGAAAAAGAAGCTGTCCACAAGAAGACACCTCCCACATCTACAAAAGTACTGCTGTGCTTAAAGGTCTTTAGAATGAAGATGAACAATTGATTTCCCCCTCCCTCCTTAATTCTAATTCAAACTCGCATCCCCTGTTATTTTCATTCTTCTGCTTTGTAACACCAAAAAGAATTCTGTTCTCACATGCCACGTTTCGACAACCGTTGGTTTTCAGACTAGCTTAGAAATAAAGTTAAATAAATCATCCTTTTTATAACTCCATACTTTTGAATATATTGTATATTTATTGCTAGATTATAAGCCTCATTAAAATCTATAATGATAAATTAGTCAGCCTCTTGATTCTGTCACTGCTGTTATTAATTGCTTTCATAACCATTACTACACATTTCACCACTGATAAAAATTTTAAAGCTAGATAAAATCAGCTGAGCCAAAGCTCACTCTTAATATTGCACTCAAACCTTCTCAGCGTGAAAGTAATCAAGTATTCACATGTCCTACGTTCATGTTAAACCTGATAAATTACTTATACAGCAAATGGAGCCTCACTAGATCCAGCAATACCACTATAATGCATGAAAAAACATGTACATTAAGGCAGAGATTAAAAAAAAAAGTAGTTCTCCCATCAATATTGGTCATTGTAAGTGCTTGTTTAAAACTCCATGGGATATCTTACTTCTGGTATTCTCTAGCCTTTAACAGGTTTTTTTTTCAAGCCAAACTCTCGATATATTTTTATGTCATTTCCTCTGTAACAGCCACAGGGTTTAGAAGAAACTACATTCGCTTACAAACTGAAGAGAAGACATGAGTTGAAAACTCAGTTAGAAGAAGAACAAGTTCTTCATTTGGTGGAAGAGCACTGAAGTCTACTGATAAATGAACAAAAGCCTCTTTCTGCCAGCTCTCAGGCAACATCCATGCCGTGGGTAAAACAGAGAAGGCCACTTTCAGTAAGCTGCAATGTCAACCCGGCACCACACCGCACAATAAATACTGAATAAAGAGGAAACATTCATGTAAACTGATACAGTGCTCTTCTGTCATTTTATCTGCCAGTTTCACTCATGCAACTTTTAAACTTCACAATACTCTTTACATTATGCTCAAGTCAATATTATTTTTCTCCTGCTGATTTCACTTTAAGAGACTGTAAAAGCAAGCAAAGAATGTTTTTCCTTGTGCATTTATTGTGATCCCAATCACCTGACACCACCATGAAAACTTCTTGGGATAATCTATTATGCACTGATAATTATGGGCATGCAGAATCATATGGTTTAGTAAAAGTTTTCCTTATAAATATAAAATACATAGATACATCACAAGATTTGCTTTTTAAACGACTGTCATTCAAAAAATTTGATATTTTACCAGATCTTTAGCAAGTCATTTCTCTCCACACTTCCTTTTCCCTAAACTACAAAAAATTTTTAAAAAGTTACACTGAAATGAATACACTGACAGTTTTCTTTACATCTTTACCTTTTAAAGCATACAAGGATTTCAAGTTTTCGTTGCCAAAACATCCTGCAAACTTTTTTTTTGTTTTTTTTTTTTTTGCACAAAGCAAACCGTATTTTTAAATTAGCAGACTTGGGCTGTCCAACTGTGTCCTAAATTCTTGATTGAATTCCATAACACCATTTGTTTTAATGCTTTATGCAATCTGTAGTGCTGAAGTCAAGCAGTCATTAAGAACAAACACTGTTTCTCGCCCCTAGCTGCAACAATACAAACACCTGTCTTCCTGGAATGCTTTCAAAATTTCATTCTTTGTGATTTTGTGTAAGGCACAGACGACAAAAAGTCTTCTCTGACTGATTTTAATTCTTTTATCCATTACTGAGCTGCAGAGATGATTTCAAAAATTTGTACACAGTGTAAAAAGTATAAAAACTCTGGAACATACCTTATTTTTTTTATAACTCACTTCTAAGCATAAAAGACTTGTAGTAAAAGATAATTTCAAACATGGAGCACAAAATAAGAAATATAAGCAAAAACCAGTGAATTCACATGTTAAAAAAGCAAGTAAATATGCAGTTTTTGTTACTCTCTGCGTATTACTTAAGAAGCATTAGCAAATTCACAATATAATATACCCAGAAGATGAATCCCTTCAAGAATGAGACTTTATAATTAATCCCTTGCCAAGCACAGCCCTTACATATAAGCCTGGCAAGATCCTTTAAAATTAAGCATTAAAACAGAGGGTAAAGCTAAAAGGAATTTGAAGCATATCGCACAAGTGGTGGCTGAGCATCCAAAGGTGGAGCACTTTTAGATCCCACTCCTGCAAGTTTGCCAATACTAGGGCAGGACTGAGTCCCTTCAAAAGGTTCCTTCATCTCATAGGGCCTTGTAAATACCCAGAGGAGCTGCCCTGATAGCGCGACATACGCACGCACTGCCCAGCCTTGGGGACAACCCTGCTTTCATCGTACTTGGCATCAGATCAGCAGTGGCCATTTCGCCTCTTGACAATAATTTACAGTGACACAGAATTGATGCTTTCATCAAACAGATAGTTAACTGCTTAATTTTAAGCATACACTAATGACAGCTTGGTATTTGAGTGCATGCATAAATATTTCCCCGAGTGGGGCTTTGACATCTTCCGTGAAGAATTTCTTAACGAAGCTCCACATCTAAAGCTCTTCTACAGTTCACAATTTTACCAAAAGCACTGAAAATACTAAACAGCTCTTCGCTTAAAATTTACATTTTTAGCAAAATTAACCTTTCCCTTCCAGAGACAGTTACCATTGGGCAATTCTGCTCTACCTCAGCCTTATATCCCTTACGTTTTAATTCATTGTGTAGGGCTGCAGTAAATACCACACTTTTTGCTTTTCAGACCATAAATAAATCAATTCACAAAATCAAAAGTAGAAACATGCAGAAGAATAGCAAACCTGGCAGTATTTTGATCTGAATCAAGCCCAGTTGTATTAAAAAGCCCTCCAGTAGTCCGATCCATCACCTAACTTATGTGGCAGAATTAAGTACAAATTTTTCACTGTATTGCTGAAATAACTCATTGAGCCTCTCAAGAAAATTATGCTGTACTGGTCGTTATCTAAGAAACATTTGGATAGGAAAATGACCAAGTACAAGAAGTTACGTCTGCCTCAGTAGTGCTAGAGAGAGAAAGTTGGAAATCATTTATTTGGAGCTGCTGTTCCACATAAACACTTGATTCCTGACCTGATTTTGAAGAAAGAGTGAAAAAATACTGATTTGCTAACTCCTGGGGAATAACGAAGAAAGAAACAAAACCAACCAAACAAGAAAACTCCCCAATCCCCACCAGGTAACACCATTAATACAGTAAGCATGACTAACAAGGGAGAGGATATATTATTATTTTCCTCTATTTTTGTTTATCCCTCACATATGTAAAAGAGAAGCAATTGTCAAAATCTAATATTGGAAAAAGGTTAAGAGGAGACCCATTATAAGAATCAGTAATTTTTAATTAAATATTTGATACGATTATTCCATAAAAAAGGACATATCACTGATCAAAGATACACTGGTAAATTCAGATTCAATGCAAAAAAAAAAAGTTTAGAAGATAAAGTGTCAAATCTTTATTACCCAAGCAATGTTCTACTTACAGCTTCATAAAGTTAACCAACATATAAGAATTCCTTCATACGCATGCAGTATGCATTCAACATAAAACCACTCAAACACATCCCTAACAATGCAGCACTGCCAATATTAATTAGCCTTCTCAGAAAAATAACTTCCTTTAGATATTTTTTTCTAGACTTCTTTGTTCTGTGATATTTTTCTTACTGTCACACCATCTGCAGACACTTGTCAAAAACACTGGTGAAAGGCAATTTAGAGAATGTTCCAGATAAGGAGGAAAAAAACCCTCAGAAAACAGTAAACCCAACAAGTCCCACTGTGCTTTTCTTAGCTTGGCAATTGTTACAGACTTTCATCTTGGTGATTTCTTTTTAACACCATTGTATTAAAAATGATCAATTTTGACTATTTGGTGGAAGCAAGATAACGCAAACTTTACAGATTCAGCTCTGAAGACTCACTGCATCATGAGGAGAGGTTAAGAGGAAAAAAAACACAGGGTTTAAATTGTTACCACTGCTCACTGAACGCACCCCAGAAGAGGGACACAAGCTTGCAACAACTTAGTTGGGTGAGCCAAAAGTTCCTACTTGCTCAGCATTAGGAAGGAGGAGGAAGGTAAAGAAAAGGAGCCAAAGCTTTTTTCCTCTGCGATGAGCCTTTAATTCCTGAACCCAGAAGAAAACACAGCTGTTGTCAAAATACAAGTTGCAGTCTTGATTTTAACCAGTAGCTTGTTAGCTGACCCATTCACAGCCGCCGCGCACCACTGTACCCAGCTTCTCTTCTTGTGTCAGCCTCTCTTTGCCCCTCAGTTTTCTTCGTGGATTTGTAAAGTGTCGCTTGTTATTATGTGCAGCTACAACATATTCTTCGTGAGGACAGTGGACAAGCTGTTAGCCCTGGTAACTTAATAATAGATTTCTGAGTGTGATTTCCAATTAATTTAATTTTCCTCATTCCACGAGAAGCTAAAATTACAGAGCACCATATGGTGCTTCGTAAATAACAATTAAAATTTATTTTCTAATCTTTAGGCACTAAAAAAACCCACATAAAAATACATATGGTTGCAATGACACGAAGGAAATTAAGCTTTGGAATGTCTGTAGACGTCCAGGAAGCTCCAAACGCTTCCTCAGCCTTTTCCCATTCACACGTTTCTCATCCACGTCAGCCCCTGGATGTTACAGTTAATCACAGTGTATGTCTCAAAGATCATAATTAAGCTCTTTCTTCTGAACTGGAGCTTGGTAATGACAGCTTGTACGAAGATCTGTGTAGCACAATTTGTGTTGTGATTCTGCTACTCTTCACCTTTACTCACTGCATGGATTTGTTAACAGTTCTGTTCCCACTCAGCCGTAAGTATCTGCAGAGCTCCGTCAGTTCGAAAAATCACGTCCATGTGGACCGGGATCTAGAAGCCTGTCAACTTACTGTAGGATCTTGTCATCTTTCAGCAAGTAAAAATTCACACTACCCAACACAGGCATGTAACTGCAATTGAGAAGTTATTCTACTCCAAGTAAATGAAAATGAAGCTGCTGGTCCAAATAACCCCCAAACAGCCACCTTCCTCATTCCTGCCCTTTGTTATGCCTTGTGTAGGTTCTGATTGCAGAGCAATTAGACTGGGAGTCACGCCTAAGTAGCTGAAGTTAGATAAACTCTTAAAATCTCCTAAAGTAAAACAGAAATGACACGGCTATCTGCCTGATCAGGCTTTTTTTTTTTTTTTTTTTTTAAATAAAACAAACATAAGGGGAGAAGCTTCCTTAGGAGCATCTTGGGTAACTGCAGTTATTTCTGTCTACTACTGGAAATCAAATTGCTGGGCAGAGTCATCTTATTGTGTGGCATGAGAATCCAGACATGTAGAGCATGCACTGGTCTCGGGAAGTGGAAAGTGATACTAATCTCTAGTACAGTCAGATGTCAACATGCTCACTCATAATATAAATGACTCTTATCACTTGCATATCTCCTGAGGATAATATTAACACGAGATTTTGCTAAACAAAAAGCATTAGGAAGAAAATATAAACTTAGGCATCAATGGACTATTTTAAAGTCAGGGGGATCGTATCCCTTTCAAAATATGCCTATCTTTACATCTTCAGCTTTTTCTGTTCAAAAAATACCATATATTGTGATCTCTATCAATTCTCAAGAGTGTGATTTTGTCAAATTCATCTTTTGCAGGAAGACATTTTGAGGCTATAGTGAAGATAAGCCAAAGAGAAGAAAATTTAACATCCTTTCAAATTGATACAGAAATGTTTCCCCCCCTTCAACAACTATGTACTTTTATATATACACACATATGTGCACAACTACCAGCATAAAAAATTCATTAATCTACAAATTTAAAATGGAATATGCATGCTTTAAATTACAGAATACAAAAATTATGTCAAGTGAAGGGACAAAAGAGGGGGAAAAGCATATTGCAAGTAAGTCAGTCTAACATATCTCACCAGCCTGCATCAAACCAGACATCGTTACTGCTCAGTCAAACCCCTACAGACACCTAAACATTATGTCACGGCATAAGAAAGGGAGTGTTCCTGTTGTAAAACAACCTTCCATGTTATTGAGTGATCTTCCCGTTACTATGAATACCTGAATTTTTGATTTAAAGTCAATCTGGTTTAAATCACTAATCTTGTAGATATATTACTGGAGACACAGGAAAGTGAGCCCTGGCACTGGCATCTTTCTTTCTAGATAGAAAAAAAATATATAATATATAAATTGGTGCAAGGGGATATCCACATTAAGGGGATGAGTCAACTCATGTAGTCCACTGCTTCCATTTTCTCTCCTTGGTATTCTACTGGGCTTTTCATGCTGGTATTTGCTTCAGATTTTCAAGAATCTGCAACATGGTCTAAACAATTCAATTCAAACTAGGACACGACACAGACAATGGTAGAAAATATTTGGCAGCAGCCTGGGTGCAAACCAGCTCTCCAGAGATGCTTCCTCATAAGAAAAGAGCTCCAACCTTTTCGCAGGAGACACGATCTCAAAAAGAGTCAGGACCATTTGTCCATTTTCTTTTTCAGAATTGCTTTTAGAAGTTTTCTGGGTATTTAATCAAAAATACCATGTTTAACTAGAGAAAATAAAAGATGCAGTCCAAAAGGAGACAAGAATTTTCTAAGTAACCCCATGTAAGTAGACATTTTCAGCAATTAACATGGGACAGATTTAAGTATTTCCTGGAGATATTAAGAGGCCGGTAACTCATTAGCTGATTAAGGCTATACAAAGAAACAGCTGTATTTTGTATTTTGAATTTTACCTATCCAATAACACCATTCTACAAGGTAATTTTAAGACTTGAATTTCGATCTGAGTCACCCTGGATATACACTTCTGCACTTTTCTCTTAAGAATCATATTGTAATGAGTCATTTGGCTGGTGACAGAGGGAAAAGAACTCAAATTCTGTGTTGTCTGCTTACAGTGCAAAGTCAGAATCAGTAACAGTCATTTTCGGTTGTTAATACAGTCCCAAGCATAAGAGAATAACACAGTCCCAGCGGCTGACTTTTAACAATTCAACAGTGAAAATAATAAATGGTTATATCTTAAAAAAAAAAAGTTAAGGAGGATAAAGGCTCCTCTTTGCATATTAGTGATCACTGTTTTAACTCTCAACGAATACCGAAAAACAGCATTTTACCTGACACTGCTACTAAAATCTTGGTCTTAGTGTAGAGTCCTTTATCCCAAAGCGACATTTAATCCAAAGTGACATTTCTAAGAGCAATCACTGATTTCATTTAAAATAAAGATTTAAAAGTAATTATCAATCATACTCATAATTTTCCATTTTTTTCCCTGAGAAACATTATCTCTAGCATGTGTCCTAAACAAATCCACATGAACGTAAACTGTTCCTTCTTTTCTTTTTTAACACAATCTATTTTTTCATTCCTATTGTTTCACAAGGGAAGACTGTTTCAAATTTGTCACAAACGTAGTTGTTCTGATATCAATAGATTTTTCTTCAAAGAAAATTGGATGCACAGCCTCTGGACTAGAGTTTTAAAGCTGAGCATATTGGATACATGAGAAATGAAATCAGATAACATACAAAATCATTTTCTTTTATTTACTACCACTGATCTGAAACTGAACATCTACAATGTCTTTTCTTTCAATTGACTAACACCAAACTGCTTTTCTAATATTACCTCAGCTGGCTTTTGCAGAGCCAAATCCGCATTTGCTACAGGAATTCTTAAGCAGCAGCAATTACATTGAGGTTTGGTCCTACTCACTTGCAGCCTGCAGCAAAGTTGAAATATCAACAATTTCCTGAGTTTTCAGCATAGGGAACGCTATTAGAAGGCAAACAGATTTAAACAAAACTCTAGCATGCCACAGAACAACAGTCTGTGTAAAATTAAATGCTCCACCTTCAAGACAGCCTGTATGGCATCCCAAAAGGCCGAACCAGAAAACAGAACAAAGCATAAAGGTCCACCATCCCCATGGCAAAGCACTGACAATGTGCTGCTTGTAACCCAGGAAATCTGCAGAGGGACAAGGGACCTGGCAGCAAGAGAAGGAGATCAGTGATGAACCAGAACCATCTTGCAAAATAAAGTAATTTCCCCTAGGAGTGGGCTGTTTCATAGCTCTGTACAGTGCAGCTCCAGAGAAAAGCTTCAGCCAGCGGTGCGGAAAAGGTGTTGATAGAGAGAACAAGACATCCGAGGCTTTGACCTTGGCCACCTGTATTAGCCTTGTGCGCTCCGTGCAATAAACTTTTCATAAAGCTCTCAAATGTCCTAGCCTAATGAAAGAAGAAACATGACAACAAACAAAATTGAAAATTAAGATTATTTTCAGCAGAGAGCTACAGCGAACATCTGCCCTCCTGTCCAAGAAGTGAAGTGACAGAGGAGCAGGCAGAATTGGCAGTTTTCTGTCAACATCTCCCAGGAACTATCCTATCACAATCAAGTGAACAGACCAAGAAATAAAAAAACTTGCAAATGAGCACAGTTAGAGAACCAGGCACATTTCATTATTACTACCATCATTTTTCTGTGTGGCTTCTTATCACTCACCTAATTCATAACACTCATCAGAAGTTAAGATTTAACTCCACAATAAACAAGCTGCAAGTAGTTTGAAGTGGCTCAAAATCTAGCACACAGCCAGATTTTTACTGCTTATGTAATACCAACACCACACTTGTAAAGCTATTACACAGGAACCCAAATTTAAGGTCCAAAAATCAGTGGATTTGGTTTTAAAGGTTTCTGTAGAAACACCTGACTTGAAGGAGGAGGTCTTGGAGCTTCTCATTGCTTGAGGAAATCTTGATCAAAAATAACAGGCCTAAACTTTCTAAATCCCTAGTCTTTTGTGACAATCATTTGGAAGCATTTTCTAAAGGCTGTTTTTCAAATACTACAGTGCCGAGTACCCTCGCCTGAAAACACCAGACTCTCCAAAATACTCCGGAGCTGCCAGCTACGATTGCTGTTTTTGAAACTTCAGACCATCTGTATTTGAAATGAGCATTCTGGAGATAGCTATTTGCATCTCTACCATGCCAAAGTACAGAGTCCCAAATGTAAATGCATTCTGCCTGCACGGGTAAAGACTCAAACATACGGACAGAAAACACAAAAGTATTGTCCTGCAAAGATGCACCGTGAGTCAGAGGGAGCCTGTTGGGGTTTTTTTATATTTATAGTATCCACCAAATTAACAGTTTGTGTGGTTAAAAAGTGATGCCTACACAACAATTCCCTCTAAAAACTGGAAATATATTGAAGTCAAATAATTTTGCAGTTATTTACATAATAAATTATGAATGCAGAAGATAACAAATACACTTTGTAAAAGGTCTTCAAAGTTGTTTTTCAGTTCAGGGAGGTTTTTTACTTGTGTGTTTTGAACAAAGTTTTCATACTCCTCCCTTCTGTTTATCCTGTTGATACTTCAATTGCCTCCTCTTGCAAATATAAGCCTATAAGAATAAAAAAAGTTTTGTTTATTAAAGGTAGAAATATGATTCAAGACAAAGCAGAAAAGCCAATCTGCACAAAGTTTCCCTCCAGAGTGACTGAACTTAGCTTTTATATGAAGATTGATCTGGTCAGGCATTTAAGCAAGAATAAAAGTACTGTACATGGGACTGAATCTCTTTTCTCTTGCATTACATAACCTGCTTAAAAAAAAGGTGATAGCTTTGGCCAGGTCTAGGGAAGTAAAATCAATGACAATTTTTTAAAACATAAGCACTGCACAATGAGGAGCCTGACACATTGGAGAAATGTTGCCTGTATTAGCACCAAACAACTCCACTAAATTAATATAAAGTAGTATTTTTTTTTCTAACTTTTACATTCAAGTCACTTCTACTCCCAACATTGTTGATTTTGGAGTAAAAAAAAAAAATACCCTTGATTCTTCTGTAAATGTATTCTGCTTGGAAAAGTGCCTGCATGAAGCACACCAGGGAACAGGAGTGCAAGCAGCCCATATCACCTTGCCCTTTGTTTAGATTGTCAGTTTTTCCTTTTGATCTTTCCTCGCAGCTGAAGAACCAAAAATTGATTTTCCCAGTTGAACTAAAGTAGAAAAAGGACAATGTTTTATTTAAGATCCTTCACATAAACCTATTTCTTTCTTTATATACAAAAGAAACTGTCTTTTGTTCTTGTATAAAAATATTTTCAAGTGGGGAACATTCTCAGTGTACCAACTGTGGTTTCATAACAAAAAAGGGGAGCTGTGTGTTTTTAAAATCCCAAATACTGGCCTCCTGCAGGGGAGCATACACACCTCACGAACCTTCTAGAGTTATACAAACTGAGCTTCAGGGAAGCAGCAATCATACTTGTTAGGTGTTTACATAAACCTATGCTACTAGCAATGTTACACTCCAAACCTGGTTAATGGCCAAAGAGATAGCACAGCTCACATATTTAGATACAAATAAAGCCAAGAATATATTGTAAGTATAACTACAATTTAATCTAATAAATTTTTTTTTATTCCAGATATACTACTTATAGAACAAGAAAGAGTACCTATATGTGAAGTGTTAAGAATAATGCAGTCAAAATTTTCATACAACTATTTCCTAATTTCTACCCCTTCTTCTGGTATTATGCTCCTCCTTCCAGTGCTGTCCTGAATCCTAAAGCTGACAGTTTCATTCTGGTCTAGGACTCTTATTAAAGCAAGTCATCACTATCTGGAGTCCTGTGTTGGAGGAATGCGATGTTCATTTTGATGTCTTCTGCTTCCTCATTATAGAATCCACACATTTAAAATTTGTTCTTTTTTTTGCCATTGCTCCATGGTCATCCGAATTTACTATATATCGTGCCTTTTACAGATACTAGATAGCAGTCCTTTGATCATCTTGTTAATGTTAGAACTGTTTTGTTGCGCTCATGCTCTGCATTTCTTTAACTGACCGTTGGTGAGTTACTCGTAGCTGAGGGATCTCCAGCATCAAACCCATGCTCTGCCTTTCATCACCCCGTACTTGCACTCTGCTACACGTCTCCACTTCTCCAAGCCTCCTATCATATCAGGTCTGTATTTCTCTATACTGTATCATTACATTATCTGCAAAACCACGGTGGCATCATACAAAGATAAACAAAAGTAAACCAAATTAGCTACAGACACCCACTAAATGAGGAAAAAAGTGCTGTTACAGCTAAATACAATAAATGAGTTGCAAGCAGGTCAGGAAAAGTTCAGGCAGAGGAAGTCTGACAAGCCTCAATGCCGGGGCTCCGCAAACTGCACAAAAATTTATCCCCCGCTGCCAGCCATGGCCATTCCATATTACAGGGCTACACAGTTACAGGGAGAAGCGCAAGAGAGTAGAAAAGCTCCTGATTTTACTCACTGTTCCAAGGTACTAATAAAATATAAGTAAAAACTAATACAACAGCTGTGCAAATCTCAGATGCCCTGAGATCTGCCTATGTCTCACTGAAGACTTTCTAAACCTGGCTTTTAAGAACAATCTTGAGACACCAGAGAAAGCCATGACTTCTAGAACAAAATAAATTATATTCCATTCCATGCTTTCATATAGTTCTTGTATCCTTGTGACTCAAAAGTTCTGAAGTTTCCCCATGCTCACCAAGCAGTCAGTGAGCCTTGCAGACATCTTTCATCGGGTGACAATGTATCTATGATCTTATTTGAATAGTTAAACAAACAAGAAATACTGTGTGCTCTAATAGCACACAATAATATTATTATTATTAAATAGACATTTTAATCCTCTGTGTGACCAAAATTATTGACTTTAATCATTAATTTCTTCAATTGTGGCCACAACTTGCATTTCAGAATAAAGCACTGATACTGGCAGAAAACAACAAAGTCACCCGACACATACGGATATTACTGATACTCCTAGACTGAAAGTCTCCTGTGTTACCTGCATAAATTCTTTCTAAGTCCTTGAAGGAGCTTATGAAGTGCTGAGCTTGAACCTCACAAGAAAGCTGAGGACATAGTCCCTTCCCAAATGTCCGCACTCAGAAGCACAGGAACCTCCGCCCATTGCAGGCTTTCCAGTGCTTCTCTTGACTGCTCCAGCCTTTCTCATCTCTCTTTTTCTGTAAACTTGGACAGGCTTACACAGTTTTGCCCAAGCATTTCATTTGAATCAATTCAGCTTTTGATTTGTCACATCCGATTTTGTTCAGAACAGTTTGCTGGATGGCATATCAAACGCTGTAAAATTATGACTGAACGGTATGTAGTGAGGCCAACCACTGATAAGTTTAAATCCAAGGAATACAAACTGTGATTCTCCTTAAGATACAAAATTATCTTTTTAGAGCTTGCAAAGAGGAGGGAGAATACACAAGTTAAACAAATTCTAATACCTGATACAGTATTTTTAGTTGATTAAAAGATAGAAAGCACTACACACACTTACAGACACTAGGCACAGGGCACAAGTATCAATTATTAGTAGTGCTGAACTCATTACTTAGAAGTCTACAAGCCTTCCTCGTACAACAGCCTGTCCTGTGTAGACCTTTCCTAGTCCTTTGAGGGAATACAAACATCCTACTCACCAGCCTAGCATTTCTATCTGTAGCTCCAATCACCATCTAAGCAGCAAAGATATAACTATATACATTACAGTTAGACTTCGCGGTTTTTGGGTTTCGTAACATTAAATCAGTCTAGAAAAATGAATGTAAACCCAACAGAGAGGCATTAGCTTTTGGTCTGGCAGTCAGCATTTACAGGAAAAATATGCATCTTAACACGATGTTGAAATCAGCAAAAGTTGTTTCATTTAGGCTTACTGCAAGATGAGCTCTGTGGGGACTTTGCAGGTAGGTATTATGCTTGGAACTCGAATTCTGCATATTTTAATGAAATTGCACAGTCTAAACATCATGACGAATGAGCAGTCATATCAAACTGTGGAATTTAGAGCTTTCTCAATTATTCACATATAAAGGGAATTTTTCTGGGTAGAATGTAAAATTGGAATAAGTAGCAATTGCATTTTCAAAGACAGAGAATGTGCAGCTGATTTAAGTGTTTTGAACCTATGTTGAACCTCCAAAGGGACTGACATAACAGGTGAGCAAGTACATATCGGATGTTTACATTCTTTACACGCAGTATTCAGCAACTTCTGAGCTTCAGGTGAGGACTGTGAATCAAATCTGTGTCAAACTTGACAACGCCAGATGACCAAACCTGTACATCAGCTTTACGACCACAGTCTAGCTGAGAGTTTGTAGGTTCAGCTAGTCTGCTGCTGAAATGACAAACATGTGACCTCAACATCATCCCAGTGGCCCCTCCCATAAGTCCTCAAAGAGAGGATGATATCCTGCCAACTGTTAAGAATCAGTAAATATTTCATTAGCTTAAAGTCAGCAAGTTGCTTTATCACACTGGAAAACCCACTTCTCAGCTCCCGTGCAGTCACTTAATTGTGTCTGCCTGGTTTACAAATTAGAAGAGGTAAGTGCTGAAAAGAATCCTATAACAGGTTATTACTTTTCTCTAGGCTGCAGAAAATAGTTCCAGGTTTTATTTAAGTGTCAGATATAGAACAAGTCAATTTTTCTTTAAAAGGTAAAACTTTTGCATGCAGTTTGGTTCATGCTTCTACCACCTCTTCCATTCCAACCTTGTCACATTTAGGTCAAGTTCAGAACTTGTATTTGAGATGGTATAAACTGTATCTGTGTAAACAATGGTCACAGTTAACTCTCAGAAAGCCTCTTGTGGTATAATTTGTCTAATAAGATGCAAAAGAAGAGGTATATAAATAGCTAAAACAAATTCATAGAGAGAAGAGAGAATATATAATTAACGCTGCCCTACCTGTTGTTCACTGCCCTAATTGCACTCCTTTCTGCTCAACTAACAAGTATCACAACATAAAGACATCGTCGGTGATATGCAACTCCTGTTCAATTACTCCTGAACCTTAAAAACCTCTGTCTAGTACTTAAATTTACTGGTTTATTTTGCTTCTTCATCAGCCTAGAGTTTTCGGAAGGAATGCTACAGAAGTGTATACATATCGCTATTTACTGGATACTAAATGTCAAAAACCCATTGTAAAAACCAGACATAAATTGGAACCCATAACATTGAAATTGTGAAAACGGATACAAAGCTGAATAAACTCAAAAGACCCAGAAGTCTCATTCTGGAAACCGACAACATGAAATATGAGAATGCAGGAAATTTCTTCATCTCAAAATTGTAAAATAACTTTTCAGTAGGAAAGCATCTTTAAGTCGAAAGCATCTTTAAGTATCTAACTTAGCTTCTTATGGATCAAAGAAACAAGTAAATACTATCAGCATATGCACTTCAAATAGGAATGTCACTCAAAAGAAAAATAAGCAAGTTATTTATAGCACACATTGATCACCATATTTAAATGGTGGAATATTTTATGGTATGAGACGTAAGCCTGTATTTATAGAGGGAAAAATTTTGTAAGAATACTTTTTTCTAAGACTGTTAGAAATGCAGTAATCAGTCTCGAGTCTCTCTTGTTCCACTTTTACTACAACATACCCAAAACAAAAGCTGTATTATACTGAAGGCAAGATGTGGACAAGCCAACAAGGAAAGGAAAATCAACCATGCTGAATGTTTAACGAGCTAAACAAGAAACCTGTGTAAAGATTTATCTGTGGTAACAAGAACAAGAGGGCATATTGGACATGCAAACACAGTATCAGGATTATTATGACAATAATCTTCAGCGGAGCACAATACTCACACACACGAAGATTAGGAAAGGCAGCACTAAAATATACAGATTAATAACTGCAGGAATAGAGGGATAAGACTTGGCAGGAGGCCAAGCAGTAACAGTGAAACTTCTCCGTGACTTCATACTGTTAACTGTTTATACGGTAAAGCTTGCACGGCTGCCTGCCTTTCCTCGCTCTGCAAAAATCCTGGGGCTGTTCCTAAGCATTTAGAACAATAAATGTATTTAAGATTTACGGCCTGAAGTTTGGCCCTATTTATCTTACTCAGGTGAGCAGTCTGACTAAGCCCAGGGCAGACGCAAGAAAAATGTTCTCCTTCCCAATGACAGAAGAAACAATACCTGCCTCGAACTGTAGGACAGGGTAGACTGTATCACACATAGGTAAAACTGTCAATTTCACTTTTTTCTTAATAAAACAAAAATCGCTTAAAATAAGAGCATAGCTAACTTCTGGAACTAACCTGAACATAATTCTCACTAGATGTTTCTTGTGATGACATTCTCAAGAGTTGGAGCCTCATTTAAAATACACTGTGATGCCGGAAGTCAGGCGGTATCTCCCAATTGAATCCAGCAGAGTTACAAAGACACACTGCATATTCATAAGCGCATTGAAATACTTCACTTTTCTTAAACTGCAAATATTTGAAGAAATGTAGATAAACATATTTTAAATTTCCAGCACTTTCTTAAATATGAAGTAGCAGATTAACAAAATGTCAGAACATCCTCAACTTCAAAAACTGCTCTAGCACTTTAGGTAGAGATTATCCACCAAAAAATTAATAAATCACAGCCTCTTACAATCATAATTCTCAACCGCTGATGTATTCAGAATACCAGCTTGTAAACTGCTCCCATCTTTGAAAATCAAACAAGCTCTTGCAATTCACACTAACCTTTGCAAAACACCAGTTAAGATTACTTCATAGACTGGAGGAAGCCAAGGGAGGGAAACAGGGGAAGGGCATCATGGCATGGAGGCCATAAGGGGTGTGTTCTCAGAGCTTTATACCAGCTGAAAGGCCAGCCATGAGAGAAGATCTTTGTCTTGGTTCAAAATCACGTACTTTTATAGCAAACGTACAAACTAATGCCCTTACACATCAATTACAGCCTGTCCTAAACCACCACCTATTCCATAAAGAGAAGAGGTACAACAAATTTAACAGGAACGATAGACAGATTAAAAAAAAAAATGCAACTTCCCCAATTGAATTAAACACAGGGAGTAGTTATTTAAGAACAGCACCTTCCTGCTGTACCTTGTGTCACCCACGGAACGCTAGTGGAGATTAGGGAAATTATGACAGGATTAAAGCAGCGAAATAAACAGAACGGTTGTTTTAAACACTCAACAAAAGAAATGGCAAAAGATGGAGTAATAATTCAGAATTCTGTTAACAACAAGCCTCTGAGTAAGAGCTCTTCTTCAGCCTAAGTTTATTTCTTAATTGGAAGGATCTTACCACTACTCAAAACTTCACTTTGTAAAGTTTTCCAGTTTTACGCTCTCTCAGACTAGCCCAGTTCCACCTGGTCTTCACCATGCCAATTCTCCAAGGCCCAGCTACAAAACAGAAGGTGTCTCCGTACATCTAAGGGCAATCAGGTGGTGACCAGAGCTAATGTCCTATTTGCGCTCTCTGCACATGAAACAGCAGCCTCAGCAGCTTTGTCACTTCAAGTTAAGTTTCTGACTAAGAAACACTACTTCAAAATGAATAACCTAAAATA
Source organism: Apaloderma vittatum (assembly GCF_000703405.1). Lineage (NCBI taxonomy): Eukaryota > Metazoa > Chordata > Aves > Trogoniformes > Trogonidae > Apaloderma > Apaloderma vittatum. The sequence goes on from NW_009705032.1 coordinate 84,389, forward strand.
CGTCTGCTGCTGAGGGTTTATACCACACAAAGAAAAGAAGCGCGATTCTTCGGATCGCAGTCACCCCAAAGATCATACCACCAACACAGCTGTAGTAATGAGGCCCAGGGAGGAAAAACTACAGGCTGGCAGCCATCACAAGTTAAATCGACAATTTCTGCAGTATTTGTTACCAAAAATGTGCTAAGCTATAGTTAACTATCAACACACAGATTTCTTTTAAATGAATATATATATATCAGGCTTCACAGGAAATAAGAGAAGAACTCTCAAGTGAAAATGACCCACAGCTTCTGGACAATAACCATTATTTTATACTTCATCCCATATAATTTGCTAAAATACAAGCGCCAACTAAATGATCGGTCAAACAAGCTGGTATTTCTTTCAATAGTGCTATCCTTTACATCAAATGAAAAATTTGGATTCGGTTCTGCCTTGAAACCCATGCAGGCAGTGATGGTAGAATTCTCAAAATCCAGCACAACTCATTTATCTTCCAGCAGGAAGGGACATTCCCAGAAGGAGACACACTGTGGTATTCAGATAAAAACAGTAGCTATAAATACAGGTGATCTGGGGGAAAAAAAAATAGACTGTTTAGCGTCAAAGATGGATTTTTAAAACAGAGTTTTACAAATTAGAACCAAATCATATGCTTTATCACACACATTTCATCACAAGCCAGAGTAACAAGCAAGGAAAAACAAAAAAAAAAAAGGAAAAAGAAATTAGGTTTCAGTAATCAGCCCCCAAATATCTAGAAGCGGACGGGCATCTAGAGAGTGCAGAAGGTGTGATTCCTCTCCTTTACACAGCTGCTAGTACTGCAGAGAAAATAACATTGTTTAGTGTTTCATACCTTATACATAAGGCGTGTCTAACAGTTCTGATTTTATGCATAAAAAATGAAAATTTCATGCAGCTGCTTCTCAATTACGCATCTGGTTGTTGTTTTGCAGCTGCAAAACTACCTCAAAGAACTATAAAATACAGGGTGACAAGTCTGGAATAAATACCAGCAGTCATCTTACACCTGCCTTGTGAAATTTTACATTTTTTCAACCTGTTAAAACTCCTGAATCAAGAACTATGGCTTCTGTCACCTCCTCCTTTTATAAACAAAAATCCACTAATATATTTAAACACAACTGAAATTTGTAAATGACCACTTTCCATGGCACACATTAAATATAAAATTCAGTACCCCATTTCAAGAGTATTTTTTACTTTGCATTGTTGTTTCCAAGTAGCTATTTTGGTAATTTGATCAGAAATCCAACACAGAGAACAATAAGTCAGCACAACATTAGTGTCAAACATCTGAAATGAGATTTTGATTTGTTAGTCCCCCAGCCATTACTCATATTACTATAAATCTATTGAATATGAAGACATTTGGTGACGAAGAATGCTTATAAAATATCCAACTACTGTAAGCAATCTCAAGGTTGCATTTACTGATTTACACTCAGCATGTAATTTTCTAACAAAGGGAACAAATAAAAAAAAATCAGATTTGTTTTTCATAACAATGCATTTGGAATTATCTGTTTCTGTAATTCCTCACAAGACAGAGGGTCCTTCGAAGAATCTGTATATCTAAGATATTAAAAAAGCAACAATTCGTAATTTCACTCGAAACAGAAAGGTTCCACTTGAAACTACACAATACCCAGTGAAAAGCTTTGACAAATCTTTTATTAATTTTGTTTCAGAAAGAACAAAACTCAGAATCACTTAGGGAAGCTGGAAGTTCTTCTGCCTGTTTCTCTGGCACGCAGGATGCAACACGTGGCCGTTACCAACAAACCCGTGTGGTGTCAGACAGCTGCCACAGCTGCCAGGGGCTTATGTGGGAAAACCCTGTAAAGCTCAGGAGGGGAAATGTGGAGGCAAGCAGTAAAGCTAAGCGAGAGACCCCTGGCAGGGTTCACCTGGAATAATGCACTGCTTCGGTACTGCTGCGCTGAGAATTTCACCGCTTTTCAGCAGCCTCTGCAAAAGAGTTTCTTAGCACGAAACACAGAGGACGGAGGGAAGCAAGAGGGAGAGAGAACAAGCCGGAATTACAAGATTTGAAACCAACCAAACAAAAGGTGGACACAAAGAGGAGGAGGCAGCGTGTTTTAGGGCTCCTGTCCAGGGGAAAGGTCCCGCTGCCCAGCAGTGCCAACGGCCTTTGTGTACGAGATTCTCAAATGGAAACCCTAATTCCACCTTGATTGTGCCTTTGTGTGGCTTACCTTCCAAGACAGATTAACTTAAAGCACCTAAAAGGAATGTGAGAGCAAATGAAAGTCCATGAAAAGAGCTACTATCAAACGGGTACTACGCTCCAGCTTTGCACTACTGCTGTATCTCAGCAAATTCACCACGACTTTCTACCAATATCCTTAGTAAAGCAGGTTTCAGCAAACACAACCCATTTACACCTTTCCTCTGATTTTCCGTGACTTATTTTTCATCTGGTAGATGGGGTAAATAAATTAGATCCCCAATGTAATGATTATTAGGCCTCGCACAAAAAATTACTTTAAATAACTGTTACACACAATGTGTTTCCTTCCTAACTTTTACTCTCATGTACTACTTTCATCATTTACAGACACTAGTGCAATTTTTGAAATCATTGGCCAAACAAATTTGGAATTTTTTTCTTAAAAATCAAATCATCTCAAAGTGGACAAATATAGAAAATAAATATTATTTGAACTGTCAGCAATCATTACTTGGCTTCTGATCATACATAGAAACATGAATTTCTATGACTGTTATGTCAAGTAAACAGTTATCAAAGCAAAGCACTTCAACAAGATAAAAAAAGGTATGGTGGGTTTTAGCAGGACATAACTGCTAAATATTTGTTTTAAGTAGGGTAAGCTCTAACTGACTGTTTAGCATAAAAAAGAGAAAGAGGCTTTTCTCAATGAGAACTCACAAGGTGGAAGATAGCACTGGAAAGAAACAAGGAAAAAAAAGGTTATAATGAGGAAAAGGGCTCTAAGATACAATAGGAAATTGCACAGGGGACAGAAAGATTAAAACTAGAGATGACGGCAAATTTTCTGGAGCTTTGAAATGGAGGCATTCAAGAGGTGCCTGTGAAGACCAGGAGTAACAGAGTATTAACTGGTATATCCTATTATTGAGAAGCCACAGGAAATGGAGACTCCCTCTAGTCTTAGATTTCACTGCTAAGACAAAGCAAAATCCATTAACTGAAAAACTGCTAAACAGAGCAGAGAAATACTCATGCTCAATAATGCTGAACGTGGTCCAGAGACAGCTCATCCACCACTCGTTTTCTATTAAATTTAAAAGGTTGTTTTCTAAATACTTACCCATTTGAGAATAAAATCATATTAGTCAATAACTTACAGCATTATTTTGCCTGAAAGGAGCCACTCGTTTTCTATTAAATTTAAAAAGTTGTTTTCTAAATACTTAGCCATTTGAGAATAAAATCATATTAGTAAATAACTTACAGCATTATTTTGCCTGAAAGGATAGTTTCAGAAAGCCATAATTTAAGTATAAAAGAACTTTAATAAAAGCTGACAGAGAAAATAAGAGGACTAATGGGCGAGCTGTTCCTTAACAGTGAGCAAGTTCTTCACATACAGCTCCACGGAACACTATTTCAGCAACACGTGATTTTTCAACATATGCAGAGAAGCATAGTCCAAGGGGCTCTAAAAAAGAACTAGTTATAACCACTAAGTATATAGGCTTCTTTGAGAAATAATTCATCATGCACAGGTGAAAAATTATTACTACACAGCGAACCATACAATGGAAATAGATAAGGAAATCACAGAACAGCTGAAGGAGGCAATCTAGGAGGGATCTAAAGCAGCATCTGCAAATGCAGCCTTCCATCTAAATTAAACATAGCCAAGGGAAAAAAAAACAGCAAGCTGAGAAAGGAAGGAGACTGGTGATCACATGACTGAGAACTATTCCAATATTCTAAAAAACTGTGAATAATAGGTGACAGGTAAATGACCTCATGGAAAGAGGCTTCAATAAACTTCTTCTGTTCTTTATAAAATACATGTTTACCTCTCCAGCCTGATATAAAAAGCATGTCTTCAGTTTAAAGCCAAATTTTATAAGTTCCCTCATGCATAAGGCAAAAGAAATAGGATATGCAAAGACTATATTTTGTTATACTTTTTTTTAAAAGAGTGAATAAAAGCCTTGCACTCAGTTGAATTGCATTTCTCTGTGCTAGAATTTGAACACTGCACCTGACGGACTCCTAAATGTAATGAAGCACTTCAAGTGGCAACAGGCAGCACACGTGCTTTTGTCAAAAGGCAGAAAAAGAAATGCACGCCAAGCTTCCAGCATCCATTTAGGATTGTCAGCATTTTCAGCCACTCCTGTATGTTCTCTACTGATTCCAAAAGCCAACTGACAGTACCCAGTAACACCCTGCAGTGTAATTATAATCCCTCTCTTTTTGTCCACCTACCAGTTTAAAACAACGCTGCTCTTAACAACTTTTCCATCAGGCAGAACATCAAGAAAAAAGGCCAAGCTGAAACAGATTTAAGTGTCCCTGGCAGAGAAGGCCAGAGACAATGACAGACCCTGACATGACAGAACAGGGTATCTGCCCAATACAAGCAATGAAAATGCACACATCTTCACAGCATGAGTATACGTACACATATATAAGGGGTTTTTTTCCCCGTATATCTGTGCTACACTAAGAGGAAAAGAAACAGCAAGAAGCGAAATCCTTTCTCTGGCTAAACAAGCCTTTAATGTCTACCATTAAGCAAGCATCAGATCAGAAGACTTGCGCTTTAATGCAGAACTGCCAGATGATCTTATATTTTCAGACAAAACCTCAGCTCCCAACAATTTCACTTCGTTCTGTTAAATAGCTGCACGAGAACTGTAAGAACTTATTTACAGGTTGTGTTTCTTTGGGTGGCAGATCAAGCAATGTCACACTGTTGTAGAAAAAGAGCACAACACCTTTTTCTTTCCTCTCTTGAAAACCTAGGAATTTTAAACTTGAAACAAAAACCCGTTTGTGACTGCCTTCCTTGGTATTCTGTAAATATCGCCTTCTCTACAAGAGTAACACCTGAAAATTGCTTAGCATGTAGAAGGCAATGAATTCCTTGGGGCCTAATTCTGTATTCCTTATTGTGTACAAGTTCTTTTGAAGTCAATATTAGTGATGTCATTTTAATTTTCTTCGCATTTGCTATTCTTATCTTGGAAGAAAAAAAAGAAAAAACCCATCAAACAAACCTTTAATTCCATTAAAAATTCCTTGTAGACTGCCTTTTGTGCTGTTGGTACATTTTAAAAATCTTTGAGAAAATTAGCATTCAGTGTATTCGGTGTACATATTAATAAAAATAGAGAGAGCAACAGAGAAAATGAGCAAACTATAACAAAATTGCTGATACCAGATAAAGGCAAACTCTTTTAAGAACACATTCATTAACACCTTCCTGACAAGTGAAGACAGCAGCAAAAATTATCTAACCCCATCTCTTCCCATTGCACCACTACAAAATCCAATAACAGCAAAACTGTTGACCACAGGCACTGCAGCAGTAAAGGCAGCTCTGTCAAGCATGTAGTATTTAGTGAAAATGTGAATTAATTTGTGGATACCGGACTTTGTAAAGACTTCTACATCAGGATTTTCTATCTCTTCATCTGTACTCCTTATCACACACACAGACCCACGAGAGTGATGTAATGCTGTAAGATTATCAAGGAAAATTTGTTTCTTCTGTATTCCCAATGACAGGTCTATAAAAAGAGCCTCCTTCTACAAGAAAAAAACTCAACCTTTGACTTTCAAGTTTTGATAACTTCATTCTATTTTTATCCTAAAAATATGTTGGCTGGTATCTTTTCCTGTTTGCAGAAGCAAAAGTTAAGGACAGCTGCAATATAGCACACAGTATATAAACCAGCAGATTTTTGAGCAGGAGTGACTGGTCTCTCCTTTTGTCACCTTTCACCGCAGAACACCTGCCTATCAAGAGCATCCCAAAGCTGCCTCCACTGGGTTTGGGAATGATATTTTGTGCCTCCTGTAGGTCTGCTCATAACTTTTTACTTTGTGGGGTTGCATATTCAGAAGACAGCAGCCCATATGAAATTGTGCAGATAAACCTGCGTGACAGAGATACTGAAGGCCCATAAAGAAGACAAATCTGATGAAATCTGGGAACGACAACAACCACGGTAGCAAAATTTGTGTTCTTGATACTCAGTTTTCAAGGTGCACATTAGAAATATGACAACAGCACACTATCCCAACAATTATAAGGATGTTGTTACATATTTAGAGGATCAATGGAGTGTCAATCTTTTCAATGTGAAATAGTTTCCACATTATAAACCACAACTCTTTAATGGCTGGGAATACAGCATGGTTGAATGTAATGACATAAAATGAAGAAAGGTACCACTGACTTAATTTTTGAAGTGTTAACAAGCCAACTCTGTTAAAATATATACAATTTACATGATGATGTTTCTTTAGCAACTAATAGCTCTTAGATTTTGACTTCTGCTTACTTACATTTCAACTATTTTTTTTTTTAATAGACCAATATTTCTGTGATTTCCAAAGCAAGCTACATGGGTTATTTAAAATAAATCTGGCATCATAAAACAGAAGAGGTTCATTGCCTTTAATGGAGTCATTTATTTCTCCAAATAGTTATAGAGATCGAGAATTGTAATACTTATTGGATAGATCAATCCATTTATGAGTTCAATCATGAAGAGGAAAGTTTAAGTGCTGTAAGATTTGTCAAGAACCTGACACAGTTTCAGTTAGCATTTTTTGATTTTCTCAGGAATCCAGACACAAGGATACCCTCAAATTTTATGAGCTCGGCTTACTGTCAGCATTTTTCATTTGGCAGTGCCAAATGACCATAACAGTTGCATTTAATGTGTTTGTTTCAAATATATTTTCAAATATATCGCTTGTCATAAGAAGGTTTTGATTATTCTCTATGCTAAGGCTATTCAGCTACTTGAGGTCTGATGAGATCTTTGATACAAGTAAGTTGCGTTAATTTACTTTTCAGTGTGCAAAATCAAAATACGTTTAACTAAGTTGCTTGTGCATTATGTAAAGCACAAAACCACTCCCTATTAGATTAAAATAATGTTTGTCCTCTGGCATTTTGAACTCTGATACATTACTATTAACAAAAGCTAAATGAAAAGAGGAAAGCTGTGCAAACCCTTATGAACTTTAAAAAGCAGCAAACTTCTTTCACATTTAGAATTGGGTGACAAACGTACTTCAATGCATTTCCTTTTGAGAGAAAAGGTATTACATGAATTAATTTCTGACCCGTATTATCATCTTATGGTCACCACACTAAAGTAAGAAGGTTGTCAAAGAATAAAAATGATGTTCCAGAAGCATGGTCTTCTCTCCCAGCCACTGTCATGTCATTTTGTGCCAGCAGGTAACTCACTCAGACCACCTATTTTTTTTTTTTGCTCCACGTGGACAAACATACATGAACAAATTCACATGTATATAATTTTATTTCTTCATAGAATGACAGAACAGTTGAGGTTGCAAGGACTTCTGGCAATTGCCTAGTCCAAACCAGCAGCTCAAAACAGAGTGAGCTAAAGTGGACTGTGTCCAACTGGGTTCTGAATATCTTCTAAACTGAGAGTCCATAATGGTTTTCTTCCTTTGCTTTTTAATAGAGTAAATTTTTCTTTGAAAACAACAATTCTTTATACAAATCCACTTACTCCAGTTCCTTAAATTATATCAAATATACAACAACTAATAATTTTCCTCAGCAGGCATTCATGATGTTGTCCTGAATTCTGAATTATTCGAAATTACATAAATAATGTTAATTAAAGACTTCATGCTACACGCTGTAAAATGCTTCAGAAATAAAGTTCTAAATATTGCTGTTATATACCGTTGTTTTCATATGAAATTAAGCATGTATTTATGCTCTGGATAAAACATCAAACCTTTTCAATAAGCATCAATTTGAAGATTGCGTACAACTTATTAGAAAGTAATTTATTCTCCAAATTACTATCTCATGAAGCAGATTCCTCCCATTATCAGTCAACTTACTTAATCTCTGAGCAGCCTCCAGGGCATCATTTGCAGAATCAGCTACGAAGAATCTCTGAACTGTAACCCCATGGTCTGCCATTATTTTTTTGCTTTGGTACTCCTGCAGGTTCAGCCATCGTCTGGGGGTTAATTGAACAGCCTAGAAAAAAGAGAGGGGAAAATAACATAATGCTCATTAAGAACAGTTTATGAGACAGCCAGCAGAGCTCTTCTGCCTTATGGGTATCTCAAACTAGCAGTTAAACAACACCCTTCCAGAGAAAAAGGGTAAAATACGTATTGATTTACCTAAGTACATTTTCTTAACATTTGTGCATCCAAAATACTCTGAAAACTACAGATAATTTTTAAAAGCTACACAGGGCTCACTGGGTGATCTTGGCAAGGAAAAACGTCTTGTGTTTAGTAATGCAGACTGACAAACTTAGCTTGAACTCTAAAGTTTTTTATGTTATTTTGTGCTATAAAACCATTAACATGCTGTTATCTTAAAACAAATGTATTGTTTCATATGAAATGTCCTTAATGACACTACATTTCATATCATTCTTTGCTATAAAATTATTTCTACACATTCTATGCATTTATTGCATCACGTCTGAAGAAAATCAGCTGAGACAGAAGTAGCCTCAACTTGCAGGAAACTGCAATAGTAACATACTAGTGTATGTATTTTCAGTGGTCTGTTATGCATGCTTTTTTGGTTGCACTTCCAAGGATATTTTGTTGAGGACCCTAGCACAACCTCATGTCAGCGATGCAAAGCCAACAACTGTTAGAGAAGAATTTATCTTTCATTCTCAATGTGCCAGTTTAGATGCATGTGGGTGCACAAATATATATACACACACAATGGATACATCTATATAGATAATGCAGACACAAATATATATATATATACATATACCTATAATGGATACAACCTTACACACACATATAAAGACATCACCTTTGCATGTCTTGGTGGTGAGCATTGAGTACAGACCCTATAAAAGTCACAGGATCATCGCTGAATGATTCTAAGGACGGACACGCTCTCCACACAAGGTATATACAGACAAAAGCAATAATTAAGGAGCTGTCGCTGACTCCTGGCAATGATATAATGGCAAAGGTGGAGCTGGCTCTTGGCAATGGTATAATCCCATTTTGTGCCAGCAAAAGATGTTCTTCCCACATAGAGAGACAAAGAATTGTCTGACCGGCAGGCAGCCCACAATCAGTTCTTAGTTCCTCATGAACTAAGGAGCACAGAACACAAGTTATGTCAAAGAGGATTATTTACCACCCTCATGGGGATTATTTACCACCCTAATGCAACTTCATACTGGAAACAGAAAATCTCCACGCTAAAGTCTTTCAATAATACATACCCTTTACGCAACACCAGAGTTTTAAATACTGCGTTGTATCAAAAGCAAACCTTCGTCTATTCCTATTTGCTTTGAAACATAACACAAAAGATTGATGCATATAGAAAAAATATAAACCCCATCGTTTACAATATATAACCACATGTTTTCTGTAAAAGTGACTCCCACAGAACTTAAACAGTTACAAATAGCTCAGAATGAAACATTTTAAATTCTTTTAATCACAACCTGCTTAATCTATTTTAGAAGAATAAAACAACATGTTGACAGCATGCTCTATGGCTATCTCTAATTCTAGGCAATATGTTATTACATTTATACAATGCCTTAAAATGTAGGGTCAACATTTTAAAGTCACAGTTGATAAATTATAAACCCAGTGACCAAAATTTTAAGAACAAGTCTTTAGAACAGCTTTTATCCACCATTTAGAACAATAAATCAATTTCTTAGGTACATATCACTAAGCTGACCTAAAGCAAGTAAAGAAAATATTCAAACATTCCTATTCAGAGGAAGACTTTTGTTGCTGTCAGCTGACAGAAGTCTCTTTCAACAGAATTTGTTTTTAAATCTTCTGCTTGAGTAGGAATTAAGGAGTTAAGGAATCTGCAACACAACACAATGTGGGAACTGACATCTCCACTGTTAGTTCAAACTATGTAATAAAATCTTTGAGAGACTTTCTCAAATAATACGGACTGCAAAAGGTTATCACCTAATAAAGGCCACCTGTGATAACTCACAACACGTGACAGATAAGGAACGGAGACAACAGCAAGAAAAGCAGCTGAAACTGTGTTTGCTTTATGAAGAAAGGTTGTCTCCAGCGGCTCCCATCCAGTGTGAGCCCAGCTCCAGTTGAGTTAACGAATAAAGCAAGTCCAACCACTCCAACGGAAACCTGCCACGAGCCCTGTTCCCAACGACCCTACTGGCACGTTACAAAAGCTACTGGTATATATCAGTCTTACGGCCTGAAAACAGAATGATAGGATGGCTTAGGTTGGAAGAGACGTTAGAGATCACCTAATCCAACCCCCCTGCCATGGGCGGGGACACCTCGCAACTGGACCAGGTTGCTCAAGGCCTCATCCAACCTGGCCTTGAACACCTCCAGGGAGGGGGCATCCACAGCTTCTCTGGGTAATTTATCCCAGAGTCTTACCACCCTCATACTGAAAAATTCCTTCCTAAGACTCAGTCTAAATCTATTCTCCTTCAATTTAAATCCATTTTCCCTTGTCCTATTGCTGGATATCCTTGTAAAACGTCCCTCTCCAGCCTTCCTGTAGGTTCCCTTCAGGTACTGGAAGGCAGTGATAAGGTCCCCCTGGAGTCTTCTCTTTCCCAGGATGAACAATCCCAGCTCCCTCACCCTGTCCTCGTAGCAGAAGTGCTCCAGGCCCTGGTTCATCTTTGTGGCATCTTCTGGACTCGTTCCAACAGATCTATGTCCTCCTTATGATGGGGACACCAGAACTGGATGCTGTATTCGAGGTGAGGTCTCACAAGAATAAAGGCGGAGAATCACCTCTCAGCTCAAAATATTCTATTGGGATACTCCAAGTCATTGCCGAGATGTTAAAAAACCTATTACATATACATATAGTGCATATATACATATAGTGCATACATACATAAGCATATGCACACAGGTCTGTTGTCTTATAAAAATTAGCTCTCTTGTAAAATAATACAAAATTAGTTCTTCCATAAAAATTACGGGATTGTAAGAATATTCCTTTTGTAAATTATGAACCAGACAGGTCTGAGGAACACAGAAAGGAAATAAGAGAATAACTCTTTGAAAGAACTATCAAAGCTGTCCTAAGCGTGATGAAATGAAGATCTGGCCAGAAACTGTTGGCACAGAGAAGTCAAATCTACAAACATAAGGGTAGTAAACATGTACATTTTTTTTCTCTCCTGTATTATATGACTCTAAGAGAGACCATCTAACTGAGTGCCAGCTGAAGACTTCCAGTCAAGACTCTCCACAAAAGACAAACTCCTGGTTGTAAACAAACTACTCAATAAAATGTATCAGTACAGCCTGCCACTGTATACAGGAATACAATATATTTAAGAAACCAACTGTGACAAAGTCTGTATCAGAAGCTCTGAAGAGCAAGGAATGTGGAAAAACTTGCTTTAAAGCACTCGCAGCATACACACCATATGTCTTGAGAAGAGCAGGCAAAATAAAGCAGTTACAATAAGATGAAATAAAGCAAAGGCTTGAATCTGTGAAGATGACTACTCTTTCAAGACCATCTTGAAAAATCAACACAGGTGCAAACATATGCATTGTAGGCTTAAGGCAAAGAAATAAAAAACCTGACCATGAGATGTTAGAAATGCGAGTCAACAGATGATTCCGTGAAGTAATTCCCAACTCAAAGATGGTTTGGAAAAAAACCTGACCATGAGATGTTAGAAATGCAAGTCAACAGATGATTCTGTGAAGTAATTCCCAACTCAAAGATGGTTTGGTTGCAATAAATATCTATCTGAATTATTTAAAAGGGAGAGCAATAGAAAAAATTAATTAGTACAAGAATCTTGAAACATCCTTGCCAGACGAAGTTCCCAATCCTCCCAAATACATCATAAGTTTCCATATGGGCATCGTAAGTTCCCACTCATCCTATAGATATATACCCGAGACAGACTGTAACAGCACTACTGCACAAAGGTACAGCATTAACACAGCCTTGACAAGTGTCTGTAAAGTTTTGAAAGGAAACTACTTCCCATACCTAGATTTCTATAGGCAGTCATAGTCTATCCCTTTCCCTTAACATTCATTAGGAGGACACTTGAACATTTTTAACACAGTACAGAATACAACTCCAGCATCAAGCGTCTTTGTATTATTTATTTTTCCATTCTACTCTTGCCACCAATTGCATTGCTCTCCCCAACATTAAACAGCACTGCTAGATTCACCAACGCGGTCCTGCCTCCTGTGAAAGACAGACTGAAGAATTAGGTTGCAAATTACCATCAGAAAAATAATTTCTATCTGAAAGAAGTTGGGAGAAAAGCCATTAAAAGGGAAAAAGGAAAGCAGAGAGTATCTCTTAAGAATTTCTGTTTAGTATTGATTCTCACCACCTTCTATTCCCAGCTTGTTCCCTGCTTGAATCCTCTCATCTCCTCTCCCCACATACTAGTCAGAAAACCATACTGGAAAACACCACACATCTCTCAGATGTTTCCATGCAGCTCTGTCTACAGTTCAAACTCAGTATGTTCCAACAGTTTAAGATATATCAGTGTTTTATCTGTTTCTTTACTGTAGGGTTACACTGGAGTACACGGAGTACACTCTGTCACACCACCCTGTGAAGAAGAGACTGAAAGTAGCACATGGACTTCAGTAAAGCCTGACTCCCTATGTGACATCTCGTGTTTCACCTTCACAGGATGCCAGGCAAGAACTAGAACATCTTCCACTGGTGGCATTTCTCTGTCATTGTTAAGACATTTTTTCCTAACAATAAAAAGTTTGAAAATATCGTAATAAATTTACGCACATTCTCAATACTGTAAATACACCTTACCCTTCAATATTGACTTCTGTTAAGCTCTGAACAGCCCAAAGAAGAGCTGTAGGTTTAAATACATATTTCTAAACCTTTTTTTTTAAATGGTATTTTACTTCTTAGCATGTTAGCTATGGCTGTGATAACAAAGAAAAACTTAAAATCACTCCAGTGAATCTAAATGGAAATCCAGACAATATGTTTTCATGGAATGGAGTAAAGAAAAACTCAAGCTAAAGGATTTAGTCTTCTGAAAGCAAGTTCTTACTAAACGGCCAAAATAAATACCATTCATGGCTTTTCTGAAGACTTTCAGCAGGCCTTATATAACCACGTCCCGGGTTTAGCTAAAAACCCAGTTCTGCTTTGTGATTTTTACTTGCCAGTTT